>NW_005280814.1:0-445 GCF_000412655.1 Myotis brandtii
CTTTGGGCCATAAAAACCAGAGGGGATTATGGCTGAGTGACAGGGAGGCTGTTGGAGACACAGGCATTTCCTCTTAATGGGCCAGCACATGAAATTACTTGGACTCACTCCCTCTGGGCTCTAGTGCTGGGGCAGCAGATTCGGGGGTGAGTGGGGGAATACAGGGACATATGAGGAGGAACTGGATTATCTGGCATCAGAGCAAGAGCTTGGGGGCAGCTTTCTCCCAGATGAGGATGCTCATAGGGGGCATTGTTCCTATGCTGAAACCTCCCCTGTTCAGAGCTGACAGGCAGCCATATCTGAGTTTTCATCAGCCTGGCTCTCACTGTTTGCTCTGTCCTGGTGATTCCTTGAGTCCCCACCCCATCCAATTTGCAGCCCCACCCACCCAGGCTGTGTTCAGGGGCTTTTCCATATAAATGACCTGTCCTGGCTCAGGCTT
>NW_005280815.1:0-445 GCF_000412655.1 Myotis brandtii
TCCTCCACTGGAGCGCGGGGGTCACACCACAGCTGGGCACAGGCACGGGGTGCCCAGGGAACTGCAGGTATCGGGGCGCTGGAGGGGGTGGGCCTAGGCCCTAGGGTGTCCCATTAACGGAGTTATAGCTTCGAGGGGAGCCCGGGGGGGGGCTGAGGCGGCCTCCTCGCCCTCGGTCCTGAAGGGCTTCCTCCCTGGCTCACCTTCAGCCCAGCTGGCCCCTGGGGCCCTGGGACTCAGCTCAGGGATCACCCTGCAGACCCCGCCCATCGCTCCGGCCAAGCCCGCCCATTCCCAGCAGCCTGGGTGGCCAGAGGACTGTGTAGAGGACGGAGAGGGGCCTCAGGCTGTGAGACCGGTGGCTCCCGGAGGGCGGTCAGGCGGTTGGGTGGTCGGGCGGTCGGAGGTCGTGCAGCTGGGGGGACAGTGGCCCAGTCAGTGGGTG
>NW_005280816.1:0-445 GCF_000412655.1 Myotis brandtii
CTCACTGAGGTCCTTCTTTCTTGTCGTCTGTCCATAAAGCTAGGCTTTCGTTTTCTCAATTATTATGCAGTCCCCATGACTATCCCTGCATCTGGGTCCAAGCAGCAGGAGGACAGAGAAGAAAAATGTGTGATGGAGACTTACTGTCATGATCTTGGACCACATTTTCCCTAGGACTCCTCTCTTTCAGTGTTTCAGGCACCTGCCTCCCCACCACTAGTCAATGTACAAGTAAGTTGGTACTGAGAAAGGGCCTCTTTAAGAATGAATGTGTTTTAATAAAAAGAAATTTGTACCGTATTTTCACTTGTATAATAGTCTTATTTATTTTTAGGATTTTTTTGCAGTTAGTTTTGTTATGTATAACCAAAATATTCAAATAATTTTTCTATAATAATAATAATTACTTTTATAATTACAAATAACAAATATTATTTTAAAATGA
>NW_005280817.1:0-445 GCF_000412655.1 Myotis brandtii
CCTCATTTCATAGAAAGAATAAACTGAGATCCAAAGAAAATACATGGCTATCATGAGTTACTAGTGCTATTTCTACCATTTGGTCTTTAGAGTGTAAAGAATACAAGGAAAAATGCAACTATTTAGTAGTTATAATTACATGATTTGTCATATTTATATTAAGCAGAGTGTCATGAAACACACTAGAAGAAAAGGAGCTACCAAATATAAATATCTGCATCTGTTTTCCTAAAGGAAGTTTATTTTCAATAGATACTAATTATTTATAAACATTAAGCTAAATGTAACTTTGAGCTGTGATAGTTTACTATAACACATTTTTGCCTTCTGGGATTTTAAAACAGTGAGAGAGCTTGCATTTGTCTACAAGGATATTTTGACAGCTCTAAAGGACCATGTATATTATGATCCAGAGAATGCCATGGAAATGAGGTACTCAAAATAA
>NW_005280818.1:0-445 GCF_000412655.1 Myotis brandtii
GGAATCCTCTCTGAACATGTGTCTCACCTTTTGTTTGTTTCAATCTTTTTCATCTCCTTTGGTTGCTAATTTTATGGGATATTTGGATTGCATTTAAATTTAGGTTTAACACCAAGCTAAGCTAGGACCAACAGGTTTCCCTAAATGTATTTTTGTATATTTTTTATTTTCCCTTTGCATATTAAAGTAATTTTGGTGATTTGACTTTGTATTTATTTTTAATTCCAGGATTCCTTAAGGAAGCCAGAGCGCCGACTGCTGTGTGAGAGCAGTAACCGAGCCTTATCTCTGCAGCATGCTGGGAGGTTCTCTGTGAACTGGTTCATTCTCTTTAATGATGCCCTGGTCCACGCCCAGGTAGGCTGGATTCCTCACCTTAAAAAACACTGAAAAATGGAGTACGCTACTTATTTAACTAGGGGCCCAGTGCATGAATTCATGCACC
>NW_005280819.1:0-445 GCF_000412655.1 Myotis brandtii
GGGGCAGCAGTGCACGATGCCCCAACTTTCCTTGAGCCGGGAAAGGCCATAACCAGGGCATGATGTCACCCTCTGCCTCACCCAGCGAAGGCCCACCCTCCTTTACGGTCCATGCAGATCCTGCTTTTGGAAACAACGATGGCCGTGAATCTCACCTTGAGTGACTGAGCTTGGTTTCCTATGAACTCCCACAGGATTCGTTGCTTGAACTTCTGGAAGATATTTACTGGGTCTTGTTTTGTGCTGTAAGTTCATTCGTTCTTATTTTTAAAGGGCACATATCCCAGCCTCAGAGTGAAGTGGAGGGCATGTTTGGGAACTTACTCCCCGCTCCTGCACGCGGAAGGTAGCGAACTAGTTACGATCAAACTCGGAAGCTGGAACGTGTCACTGGATAGCTGACTGTTCTGCCCCACTTTCTGGCTCTTTTTGACTTAGTTATACC
>NW_005280820.1:0-445 GCF_000412655.1 Myotis brandtii
GAATATATATTCCTTTGTTGGATCATGGCATACATAATCAGTGGCCAATGTGAATCAGATCAGTCCTAGGCATCCTTGTATCAGAATCCTTTCACAGCACCAGGTGCTATTGGGTTATTTTATATCCAGATCATGCTTCTGGTAATGGCTCTGGTTTTTAATAAATGGACCCTGATAAAGGTGTGTGTTCACCTGGGTCTACAATATTATTTTCAGGTATTTGCAGGATGAGGAGTGTATCTGCACACATCAACAACAGCCAGAAGGAAAAAAAAATGTTCTGTAAGGTCTCTTCAATGAGATGTCAATCATAGTATGTTAGTTGAGTTATCAGTATTGCATTAATACTGAAAGGAGCATTAAGCTTTACAAAAAAACAAAGACAAGTTGGAGAGGCTCCAGCAAGGCATTGATTTTCATCTTAGTCAGATTAAATATTCATTTG
>NW_005280821.1:0-445 GCF_000412655.1 Myotis brandtii
ATCTAAAAGTTCTTTTTCAGATCTAGTCTATATTAATAGTCTTTTATCACTCAATCATAATTTCAACATCGTTATATATATTAAATATATTCTGTAGCTTACAATCCCAGTCTAACTTGCAGTTGTTATTGGGCTGATACTGCTGTTTGATTTTTGTCTCATTCTGGTATATTTCCATGCGTATTTGGTGGCTTCTGATTGTCACTAAATGTTCACTGGCATTTTATCTCTGGAATTCCTTAAGGTCCAATGTTAGGGATGTTCTTACAGAGGGTATTATGTTTGCTCTTAACAAGTCTTGGAGGTACTACCCATCCAGGCCCACTTGTACCTCAATTTTGGAGTTGTTATTGTTCTGGTTGCGAAGATATTTTTTATTTGATGGCCAAATCTGCACAGAGGAGGACTAACAATAGGAATTCTCACCTGAGATGAATTTTGTTGT
>NW_005280822.1:0-445 GCF_000412655.1 Myotis brandtii
TAGAAAATACAGAACATGTTGGAATAATATCAAGTAGTCTACTTTTTTAATCATGCAAGAAAAAGATCATAGGACTACTCAGCAGACATTGGTTCAAATCCAGCTTCTCTCATTTATCTCCTGTGTGAATCTACAAGAGATAGTTCATCTTTGTGCTCCTCAGTTTTCTAAGAAATGGAAATAGAGTTATATTATCTTTCAATATTGTTGGAAAGTCTAAATGTCACAATTTAGACATATCATTTAGCATCGAGCAAATCTTCATTATCGCTACATGAGAAATAGGAAGGAAAATAAGGTTTGATTAAAGTTCAGGATGAAATAAGGGCAGGACTTGAAAGTTACTATAAATATCCAGACAAGATGCTATGCCACAGATGGTGGTGACTTGGTGAAAACTTATGAAATGCAAATGTTACTACTGATTCAGTGGTGCATATTACCC
>NW_005280823.1:0-445 GCF_000412655.1 Myotis brandtii
ATGGCACGCACAGCCTCCTTTCCTGTGTCCCACTAGGTGCCCACCTCCCACACCTAGTTTGGTCAATAGAGTGTTCTCCCTGCCCCTGTTTCCATAGAAGTAGCAAGTAGGCCTCCCTGCATACCTTTACCGTTTCAAGGGTGGGGTAGCATTTCCAGGGGTAGCAGGGTCGTCACCTATGGTTAGTGGTTGCATGAATGCCTGTGAAAGCGGCTGCCCCCACCGCGTCAAGTCAACTGGTTGCGGAGCACCCACCTGGTTATGGTTTTTATTATGGATCAATGAGTGCATTGTATAGTCCGGTGCCCAAATCCCACTTGGCCAAGTTCCTCACTGTAATTTGTCTGTTGCTCAAAAAAAAAAAAAAAAGAAAGAAATATAGCCCTAACCAGTTTGGCTCAGTGGATCGGGCGTCAGCCTGCGGACTGAAGGGTCCCAGGTTCAA
>NW_005280824.1:0-445 GCF_000412655.1 Myotis brandtii
AAGAATAAGAAACAAAAATATACAACACTCTACTTTCATTTTGGAGGAGGAATTACCGCTGATAACTCTGGGAACTGCTGCAGTACTCTGTCATGATTATTGGTCAGAAAAAATAATGAAGAAGGGGACATGCCACAGATGGGAAAGATCTTAGATTAAAGAGGAAAAACTTTAAAAAGCACAAGAGAGAAGACGCAAGCTAGCTGCCCAGGGGTAGCTCCCAGGGGTCCTAAGACTATTGTCAAAATGAAAAGTCATAAAGCCCTGAACATGTATTTGTTCCTCAGCCCTGAAGAGACCAAGGCCTCCCTTGAGGCTCCCGAGGCCTTTCACGGATGCAGAGCAAATCTCACCCACCTGGTCTGGGGTCAGAGACTGAGATCCTTCACCAAAATACCCCTTATGCTGAGCGAAATAAGCCATTCAGAGGGAGACAAGTATTACC
>NW_005280825.1:0-445 GCF_000412655.1 Myotis brandtii
CACACACACACACACACACACACACACACACCGCACCTCCCCAGTTGAGCTAAACTGTGATCAACTCTTTCTTTCTCTCTTTCCTTCTCCTAGTGCCTCTAACATGAGACTGCCGCTGCTGGTGTCCGCGGGCGTCCTGCTCCTGGCTCTCCTGCCCTGCCCGCCATGCAGAGCCCTCCTCATCCGGGGGCCTGTCCCAGGCGCCCGACAGGCCCCACAACTTCCCCAACCCCTAGATTTCTTCCAGCCGCTGGGGCGGCAGGTCCTTCCAGTTCAGCCGGTCCCGCTCACCACGGGGGAAGAATACTTCTTCCGCCAAGGTAACCTCAATGAGAGCCCCGCTGCTCCCCTCTGGTCAGCCTCCTCGCCCCTCGCCCGCCGCAGCAGCAGCCACCTTTCCTCTCACAAGGCAGCCGCCAACTTTTTCCGCGCATTGAGGCAGCTG
>NW_005280826.1:0-445 GCF_000412655.1 Myotis brandtii
GCCCAGGACAACAGGCCCAGGGCCCAGGCCCGTCCAGATGCAGCGCTGCCAGGAGGGAAACGCTGATTGACAGGTCACCTGACTACACCGGAGGGGTTCGTTCTTTCAGGGATGAATTATTGATAAGGACACAGCAAACTAAGCGAATGAAAAAAGACAATTAATCCCAGGAAAAAACACAAAGCTGTGAGAGAAACGAGGTGTAGCCACCTGCTCCATGGATTAGCTGAGAACACTTACTCATAAGAGCCTAAGCACCGAATACCGGTTTAACCAAAATCACGGGAACTGTACCAGAAAGAGGTACACAGGGTCTAGGTGAGAGAGAAGAAAAACACCAAATTCCCACTTTCCACAGAAGAAAGTGTTGTCAGAAACTGAAGACTCAAGACACATCCCTGGCTGGTGTGGCTCAGTGGATAGAGCGTTGCCTGCGGACTGAAGG
>NW_005280827.1:0-445 GCF_000412655.1 Myotis brandtii
AAAGAATAGATGCACCTCTATGTTAATTACAGCATTTTTACAATAGCCAAGATATGGAAACAACCCCAGTGCCCATCAATAGATGAGTGGCTAAAAAAAGCAAAGGTACATATACACAGTGGAATACTACTCGGCCAAAAAGAATGAAATCTCACTTTTTGGAACAGCATGAATGGACCTATTATGCTAGGTGAAATAAGAAAGAGAAAGACAAATACTGTACCATGTGATTTCACTTATATGTGGATCCAAAGAATGAAATAAACAAAATAGAAACAGACTCATAGATATAGAAAACTGAATGACAGCTGTCAGAAGGGAGGGGGTTTGGGGGGTCTGGGTGAAAAAGTGAAAGAATTAAATAATACAAATTGGTAGTTACAGAATGATCATGGAGATACATTACAACAAGGGGAATATAGTCAATAATATTGTGATAACTATG
>NW_005280828.1:0-445 GCF_000412655.1 Myotis brandtii
CGGGGGCTTTCATGTCTTGGCTATTGCTAATAACGCTGCAGTGGCATAGGGGTGCACCTTTCTCTTCGAATTCTTGTTTTGGATTTCTCCAGATGAATGCCCAGAAGTAGGATGGCTGGGTCGTGTGTAGTTCCAGGTGTAATTTTTTGAGGAATTGCCATACTGATTTCCATGATGGCGGCACCAGTCGGCATTCCCACCACCAGTGCACCAGGGTCCCTTTCCCCACATTCTCACCAGCATCTGTTGTTGGCTGACTTATTGATGAGCGGCCTGCAGCCCTTGAAACCTGCAGGGGAGCGCGCAGGAATCCCAGCGCCCAGTCATACCCCCAGGAATTCCAGTTCTCATTTAGCTGGGGTTTTATTTTATTACTAGAGGCCCAGTGCATGAAATTAATGCACTGGGAGGGTCCCTAGCAGCTGCTGGCTGCCAGCTGGGTACT
>NW_005280829.1:0-445 GCF_000412655.1 Myotis brandtii
ACAAAGAAGACTTTTAGCTAAAACATTGAAATGACATGTCATGATAGTCTCTGAAATTAAAGAATAACCTATGTTTATAATAAAAAGTTGAGATATGTGGATATCCCACTGAAAAAAATAAATAGAATTGGATCCAAACCTCTAACTTTATACAAACAAATTCTTCAAAGTTCAAAAATGTAATATAATATGATGAGTTTTTTAAGTGAAAAAAAATCACAATAGAATTTTAAGAGTCTCAGAATTAAAAAGGGTTTTTCTAAATCAGCACAAGCTCAGAATGCATTTAAATAAAATACTAATAACTGTACACTTACAAGTTGATATTATAGCCTGAACATATAGCTACCCCATAGTAAGAGTACAAACCATGCATATCATAGGACAAACTAAATTTCCTAAAATTCTTTTTCCCCCAATATTATCCCATAGATATTCTACTTTT
>NW_005280830.1:0-445 GCF_000412655.1 Myotis brandtii
CCTCCCTCTCTCTCTCCCACCTATACTTTTTTCAAATTCAAAGCCTACATTCTGACAAAGCAGAGACTTTAAAATCTGCTTTCTCTTTGAGTTAATAGTGATATCCAGTTGACCAAATGAAGTTTAGATTCTAACTCAACAGAGTTCTTGGTTAGCATCACAGAATCCGTGCAAAGACCATTAGACTTCATTTTTAGTGATAAAAAGTATTGCTGCTCTCATTGCTATAACTTTATGTATTAACCCAAATTCTCACCCACTTGGTATTATCAATATTTAACAGTCTCTAAACCCCCTGCCCTAGGAAAAAATAATAACCTTTTATCAAACTTTGTAAAAGAGATATCATTCAACATCCAAGTACTTCAAACACCTTTACAAAGTAGTTGTGTTTACTGAAGGAAGGGACAGAGGACTGAGGCTGAAGTAACACCCTGGTCGGTGG
>NW_005280831.1:0-445 GCF_000412655.1 Myotis brandtii
TAACAGAATCTAGATCCTTTGGTTTTCAGCTGGCTGCTTTATCTAGTACAACAACTTTCTCCTGTCGACAGAGCCCATGTTTGTGTACCTGTTTATGTGTGGCTTTGTGTGTGTGTGAGTGAAATGTGGCTCAGTAGCTCTTTGTCACCATAGTTCCAAACACCTAAATATACAAACATGATCGGGGTGCTGGCATCATGTGAACACAAGGCTGAAATGTCCATGTAAATATTGTGACAAGACATTTCCTGAGCCTTCTCCTAACCTTTACCAGGGATTAGCCAAGCAAAGAGGCGATGACTTGATAGACAGTAGCCTAGAGGACCTCATCTTTCTTACTGAAAATTCCCCACAGCCCGAGGACCAATTTACATTATGGAGTTTCCCCTCTGGGGTACTATCCAATATCCCACCAGCTCTCAGAGGCGGGGAGGAGTGAGAGAGA
>NW_005280832.1:0-445 GCF_000412655.1 Myotis brandtii
TTTAGGTATTAGCATGTGCACACACTCGCACATATCCATGCACATACGTACACACAACACACACACTCATCTCCAGAGATATCATGTTTAAAGATTATTTTGCAACTGTGGGAGAATCCTTTGGCAAATCTGGTCCTGTTTTTAAAGTTCTGTTGTAAAGAATAATCACTGTAAACTCAAGCAGAATCTATTCCCATTGAAAAGGACTCACCTGTTACATTCTCTTAGATGTACTAGTATAATTGAAGCGCGTCATCTCTAATGATCGGTTAGGAATATGATCTCATGTCATTCCTTTGTTCAGCACCCTGCAGCCACTCTGCCTTTCACCCCCAGTAGACTTTGCTCCAGCCATTTCCTCCTGGAACGTTCTTCCTCTGGCTCACGCCCTTCCCTCCATCAATTCAGCTCACATCTCACTTTCTCAAAGAAGCCTACCTTGACC
>NW_005280833.1:0-445 GCF_000412655.1 Myotis brandtii
CCTCTGTTCCAAAAGGCTGTCTCATCAGAATGGTGGTAGATCACCTTAGAGAGGGAATGATGCCATCCTATTTGTCAGATAGAATAAGCAAATGTTTATTTTTTTAATTCTCTAAAAAGTTAAAAAGATGGGGGAGAGGGGATTCTCATGGCATCCATTTTTACCTATTTTCTTTTTCTCTTACATTTCCCATGATGCAAACTTCCTAAAGGAAAACAACCTTCATCCTTTCAAGTTCACAAAGGCAGCATCAAATATACGGAATCAAATGGTATAGTTGCTCAGGAGCAAAGAGCATTAACTTTTTCACTTGAACCTTGTCTGAGTCTCCAGGCCTGGCATGTGCTGGGACTGCAAGACCAAACAAGAGCCAATCAGTGCCTTCAAGGAGCTCACAGTTCGAGAGGCAAAGGGACAAACAAACATAAATAATCCTATAAGGCAA
>NW_005280834.1:0-445 GCF_000412655.1 Myotis brandtii
CTTCATAATCCTGTCCCCTGCCCCTTGCTGGAAGACAGGATTTGCATGCTTGTAAGCGCCCTGTCTTCTTGGTTGGATAGTCTTCTCAATAAATGCCTTGTATGATTCCACCCTGCCTTCATTATTGGAAACAGTGACAGGCAGCCCGAGACCAACCGGGTTTCCCGGTAACAATTCCATAAATCTCTCTCCATCACCTTGTCTACTGAGTGCAGCCCCAATGAATTGCTTTCTGTTTTTGAGTGTTCCACATGTTTGCCTGTATCAGAGTCTTTGCATATGTAGTTTTCTTTGTCTGAGAATTCTTCATTACCCAGCATGACCTTCTATCCTACACCTGTCTCTTAAACTCTTAACTTTATATAATTCATCTTCCAAGTCTCAGGTGAAACACACAAGAAGGCACTCTTCGCCCCCCATCTTGATTATATGCCCACCACCTCCA
>NW_005280835.1:0-445 GCF_000412655.1 Myotis brandtii
GGGTGATGATTAACAAACAAACAAAACCACAACAAATAATAGGCATTGGCTGAATGGCTTCATAAAATCCACTCGGCGGATTTTAAGGAGGACTTCTGTGTGCCAGGCACGGCGTCAGGCTCCGGTGTGTCCAGATGGAGCAAGGCTGAGGACGGTCCCTGCCACCTTGGACCCTGTGTTAAGAGAGACACACCGACCAGCACATAATTTCCCCAACGTGACGTTGCCGAGGGTCCCACCAACAGAGGGTCTTCGGGGGAAGCGATGCTTTACCTGCACTAGAAGGACCAGGGGAACTTGAGCCGGATGACGGGGTAAAAGGGGCCTCACAGAATCGCACGCCGTGGTTGGCGTCTCTCTCCTTTGATCGCCGGCACTTCTCAGCTCTCACCCCTCCTGCAAACGCGTTCCTTCCCTACCTCCTCCAGCGGCGTCAGGGGCCGCA
>NW_005280836.1:0-445 GCF_000412655.1 Myotis brandtii
TAAAAAAAAGGAGTCCCCAGTGACAAAATCAATGGGGAAATGAAAGTCAGGACATCGAGCACAACCTGACACTGAGACAGGGAGAAGAGGCTTAAAATAGTGGTGGACGTGGTGGTATAGAATAGGAGGAAGTTAAAGAGGTTATCATAGTTCATAATAGCTAGGACAATGGGTTTGAATTCCCAATATAGATAAATCATAAACCTAAGTAAGGCAGAGAGTTGTACAATGAGAGCCCTCTGCATATACTTGGAATTAGTAAGGGGTTGTCATAAATGAGGAGCATAACATTTATGAGTTCAGCTTCTGGTTTGGGAAAGATGGTACTGAAGCAGTGCCCTCACAGATACCTATCAACACGGAATGAATGACACAAAAGAGATGAACTTAGGGCATTGAAGAGAACATAAAAGTTGGTAGATTGTAGAGGAGAGGTGAAATTTTG
>NW_005280837.1:0-445 GCF_000412655.1 Myotis brandtii
TTATTAAGGCTGAAGATTATTTTTACTGTTTATTGGATATTTGTCTCTTTCGTAAATTAGCTGTTAATGGCTTTTGGCTAACAGAAATTACTGGGGTGTTCAGCTTTTCTTTTTTTATAAAGAACTTTTTGATGATAGATTAGAGTTCATTTCAAAATTGGGCCTTGAAGGATGGGAAGGGTCTGAATGATGTTTAATTATTTGTGGTCCACCTTGCCCCTTCCCAGCAGTGATTAAGTCTAATTAAAATGAATGGATCACTTTGCTACAAGAACAAAAATCTGAAAATTTCATAAAATGCACCCCAGTTACTATATAAACATTAGAAGTTAGAATATGTCCAGAAATTTAAAACACAGTATCTTAAATTCGGCGCGAAACGGAGACTAGAATAAAGAACAGTAGAACAGATTGGAGATGCCAGCAACTGAGGTCGAGTGTGTGC
>NW_005280838.1:0-445 GCF_000412655.1 Myotis brandtii
TCTCAAACTTAACAGGTCCCAAGCTGAACTGCTGTTCTTCCTCTCCAAACTTCCCCAACAGTCTTTCGAATCTCCATTGTGGCAATTTCAACCACCTACTAACTTAGGCCAACAAACTTCAATTGCCTCTTGATTCTTTGCCTTCTGCCTTTACCTACATCCATTCTGACAAGAATTCCTGTTAATTTACCTTCAAAATGTATCAAGGATCTGGCAATTTTTCACCATCTCCCCTGTTTTCACCCTAGTCTAAGCCACCATCATATCTTATCTAGACTGCTGCTGTAGCCTTTTAATTCGTCCTGCTTATTTCATTCCTTTTCCCCTACTTACTACAGAATGACCCTTTTTAAACTAATTTAATTCATGGTATCTTGCAGTAAACAATATAATCTCCCTAAGCAGTACATCAATCATATGGAAAAAAAATCTATACTAATAAAAG
>NW_005280839.1:0-445 GCF_000412655.1 Myotis brandtii
AACCGGTAAGTTTGCAACAAGAGAATGGGGGCGAGCGCCCCTCTGAGAGGACGGTGGCCCATCCCCTGGGGAAGGAGGGCCCTGCGGCCACACTGACTGGTGGCCCATCTTCCCATCACGCTGGAGTCTGGGTTTATGATCGCAGGCCCAGCCCAGCGCCCTGGGAGGCTGAAGCCGAGACAACCCCCCTGGCGGCGCCTGTGTCCGGCCCCCGGGGGGTTCCTGCCGCTTCCCTGGGCTCACAGGCCAGCAGGGCCCACGCCATAGGCATCTGCACAGGAAGTATAACCTTGGCAACATCTGGGGGCACGTTCAAGTCTCGGTCAACCCTCTGGGCTGCGGCAATGAGTCACCCAAGCGACAGTGGGGTTGGACCGACTCGGGTTTGGGGTGCTGAAGAAACGCCCCGCCCTGCAGGGACAGCTCCCCGAGGTCGAGGCTGCTG
>NW_005280840.1:0-445 GCF_000412655.1 Myotis brandtii
GGCACATGGAAAACACTCAATAAACGGTAGCTAAAATAAGAGCAGTTATTAAGGCCTATCACTGAGCCAGGCACCTTATCCATCCTCTCACTCAGTCCGATTGGGTGTGCATGAGTAAACTGAGGCAGGCATTGAGCTCAGGTCTGCCTGGCTCCAAGCCCATGCTCTTCCATGCCCTCTGGGAGCTGTGCCTGAGCCTTTGCTGGAAGCCTGGGAGCAAAGCACTCCTGGCTACCGTGCACCCAGCGGGACCTGCCACGGAGCTCTCCGGCCCTGCAGCTCTGGGTGAGACACCCAGTGTGATCATCAGTTACCTCTGGGATCAGTGACCCTTGAACAATGTGGGGTTTAGGGACGCTGACCCCTGTGCAGTGGAAAAATCCATGTATAATGTTAACCCCCCTTCAAAACTTTACTAATAGCCTATAGTTGACCGGAAGCCTTA
>NW_005280841.1:0-445 GCF_000412655.1 Myotis brandtii
CTGGGTAGAGCTCAATCTCTCCCAAAGCTAGAAATCACATTGCAAAATAGAGGTAAATTCTTGAGCTCCTTGAATCTCAGATCCACCTGCAGCAGGAAATAAGAAGAAAAGGGAAGATGGACAAAGACTGGATGTATCAAATAAGGGTGATCATCATTTCTCCTGGAGTATTAGGCTCTCCTTGGAGAAAGAAATTACAGATGACTAATAGTTCATATGACAGAAAATTGCAAATTCCAGGCAAAATAAATATGTTCTTCCTTGTCTAGAGTTTTCAATGGACTGTACTATAGGAGGGTGCAGTATTAATGGGCAGCCAGCAAATAGAGCAGTGATGTTAAATTACATAATCAATTTAATGTTCTGGGTCAGTTAACAAAGAAATCTGTTTTCTCACTGCCATGAATTTAGAGCTTTCAGTATCCCATTCACAAGTCTTTTTTTT
>NW_005280842.1:0-445 GCF_000412655.1 Myotis brandtii
TGGAGCTTTCTAATGAAAGAGTGGGCAAGCCCAGATGGGCAGTTTGGCCGGACCATGGGGCACCTCAGATAATTTCCAATTCTGGATCACAGCAACTGTGTGTCAGCTTTATAACTCTTTATGGGTCTTCTTAGTCCACTCGAAATGGCCTGTGTTTGCCACACTAGTATGGAGACTTCTGTGTCAGTATTTCTCAGCCTCTTTTTTCTGATCTCCTCCCTTCCTCCATGACATTTCAATACCACAGATACATGTATATATGTTTCTATACTTGGGGGTGATGTCACCCATATTGAGGTTGCATGATCCCCATAATTCCAGCTTGTCCACAGAGAAGCCCTTCAGTGAGAAAAGAGAATGTGTAAGAGCTGGACCGAGGGGTCCCCAGGCCCCATGCTTGTTTCTCGGTGACTCGAGGACAGTGGTTCTCAACCTTCTGGCCCTT
>NW_005280843.1:0-445 GCF_000412655.1 Myotis brandtii
CTCTCTCCTTTTATAAAAACACCATTGCTTTTGTTTGTAGCAGTTTAATTACGGTTCTGACAGCCATTTTAATCTCCTCAAAGCTCCCCAACTGCCCCTTTCCAGCTAATCCAATTATATCTACTCCACAAGTTACAGCCTCATCTAAAGATGATTAATTATTGATTAAGCCAATCAAAAAGCATTAGGAAAGATTTATTTAATCTTTTCAGAGGCTCCTATTTTATTACATGGAGATTATGGCAAATGGACCTGTTGCGTTGCTGACTCTGGCCCGAAGGTCAGCAGTGCTCTAAGTGGAGGCTGAAATGGGCACATGAGCTGCTTAAACTTGTTTGTCATGAAAACAGGCATCGCCCCCTGAAAACTTGTCTACAACCAAGAACCCACATGGCAGCGGCTGTAATGTTGGTGGGACTTGGAGTGAAGGCAAATAATAAACCTC
>NW_005280844.1:0-445 GCF_000412655.1 Myotis brandtii
GGTTCCTGATACCAACTCATTCACTCAGCATTTTTCTTTCTTGTTCTCTTCCTCTCCCCTGTCCCTCAGATACAATTTTGTAAAAGCACGCAGTCACTTGAATTTTTTGATATTTGTTTTCTGGGTAAACACCACCAATACTATGGAGAGCAGGGCGGTGTCTGCGCGCCCCATGGAATTGCACAAAACATAAGTTCATGTTTCGTGGTCTAAGGCTGAGTACATCACAGACTCACATTCTGGTCTTTGAAGGAGGACAGAGATGGATGTAGATCCTCTGCAGAAAGGGGAGTAGAGTACCATTCCCAATGACTTCATTGCTCTTTGGAAGAATAAGCCATGGATACTAAAGCACCTTTATTTCTGGACTGACAGCCACTGATCAGTAAGGCTGCTGCATCTTATTCATTTAAATGTCTGACTATCCTCAGCACAACTGAAATTT
>NW_005280845.1:0-445 GCF_000412655.1 Myotis brandtii
AGATCTGGTGTAGCTGCTCTTTATATCTTCCTGCTCCGGCATCCTTAGTTTGTGGATTTCATCTTCATGATCACAAGAGAGCTGCTGAATCTCTAGGCATTGCATCGTTACTCTGGGCAGGAAGAGGGAGGGCAAAGTAACAAAGAGAGGGCTGATTCTCTCTGTTGTAAAAATCGGTACTGGAAACTTGATCCAGAAGACTTCCACTTACATCCAATTAGCCAGAACTGGGTCACAAGGGAATCCCTATGTTTGTGAGAAATCAACAAAGTAAATTTTTAAATTAAAATGTATATTTTCTTAAAAAATGATTACCACATTACAAAATCATAGTATTGCAGGTAAGGAAGGAGAAGAGAATGGATATTGGGTGTCCAGAACGTGTGTTTCGTTACTGCATCATTCCAGTTTCTTACTTCTAGTTTGGCTGCATTGTTACTCATTT
>NW_005280846.1:0-445 GCF_000412655.1 Myotis brandtii
TTGCATGTTTCTCTTTTATTAGTGTAGATGGTATTGATCCTGGCACGCTGAGGTCAGTAAGTGTTAGGACAGGAAGCGTGTTGGGGACACATAACAAGTGTGCAATAAGTGATAGCTGATTATTTTTGCACAATGTTTTGCATTTTACTGAGCAGATGTTCATTGAACAAATAATGTTTTTAAACCCCCACTCAGATATTATCAAGGGGATAAGCAAAAGTTCCTCCTTTTTAAAGTTAGTTTCTAGGGGCTGTGATCCCAGGGGAACCTCTGGCTTCCTACTTCTAATCAGGTCCCCAGATCTCTAAACCCAGAAGAAAACTGCTCCGTCTCCTGTCACCAGCTGGCACTGATCACAAGCGAGAATGCTGGCTCCCTCCCCCAAACCCCAAGATAGAAAAAGCCTCAGGGCAAAGCCTCAAATGTTCTTTAGCTCCTTTAGCTC
>NW_005280847.1:0-445 GCF_000412655.1 Myotis brandtii
TGCACCAGGCCTCTAGTTAGTGATAAAAGGGTTTGAAACCAGCTTGTTGCAGTCCATGTTCCGTAACAATACATATCTGCTATGACATTTATTTGTTTAAATTTACTGCCATATTTATAAAATATTTAAGATTTTGTTCAAAAGTTTACAAAAAGCATTATGGAATTTGCAAGTATAATATACGTACAGCTGATTCACAAATGTTTATAGCCAAGATCTTTCCTCCAAGATACAGAATCATATATCTAATTGTCTACTTGACATCTTCTCTGGTATATTTCAACAAAATGAATGCCCCTTCTTTATTGGATGATATTTATTATTTTTTTGGCAGACTTTCCTATATTTGGTGAATTTCTTGCTTTATCAGTTCTCAAGGCCTAAGAAAGAAGTCAAACACCTTTCAGCTGTCCACATAGCTAGGATATTCACAGATGACCAAATC
>NW_005280848.1:0-445 GCF_000412655.1 Myotis brandtii
GAGATGTGCTATTCCATATGGTAGCCACTCGCCCTGCATGTGACTATTCAAAATTTTTAATTAAATAAAAATTTGAATTCAGTCGCCCTTGTCATATTTCAGTGCCTCAGCAGCCACATGTAGTTGGTGCTGCCACCCTGGACAGTGCACATATAAACACTCCCATCATCACCGAGGGTTCTATGGGGTAGCCCTGCTCTGGAGGGATCGTGGCTGTGAATTTGCTTTGGGAGAAAAAAAGATGGCAGTGGTGACTCTTGCTCCCCCATCCACTTCTCTTCAAGGCAGGACCCAAGTGACTTTAAAAGAGATCCTCTGTCTTCTCTCTTTGTACCTCTTATGTGGGACTTCCCTGCCCCCAGAAAAAAGCCCATGGTCTTTGTCACACCTTGCTCATCAGCAGATCTTCTCACTCTCTCTCTTCTCCTCCTCCTCCCCCTCCTCC
>NW_005280849.1:0-445 GCF_000412655.1 Myotis brandtii
GCCCCACACTGGGAATCAAGCCCATAATGCAGGCATGTGCCCTGACCAGGAATCGAACCTCCTCCTCTACAGTCCTTTCTACTGCTGCCTCTCAAGTTCTGCTTTCCCACTCAGTGTTCACATCTTTTGTTCAGAGCACACTTAGCTATCACTCTCCCTCTCCCTCAGCTGGTGCTGACTGCTGCTTTGGGTCTTCTATTAGCATAGCTGCAGTAAATTATTTTCAACTCCCTGCCATTACCAAAATAGGAGGCTGTTCATGCTTCCTGACTTCCTTATATATGTGACAATCCATATAAGAAACTTATCCCATATGCAAATGTCCATGTCTAATTCATTCCAGTGCAGTGGCTATTTAGAATCATTCAAAACTAGTAGGGCTCTATTCACTTTGCCTTGAGATGAAGGCAATCAACTTATTTATTAAGTACAACTAATTTTTTTT
>NW_005280850.1:0-445 GCF_000412655.1 Myotis brandtii
CAGAGGACTTAGAAAATTGCAAAAACATCCATCCCCCTCAGCGTAGCTCCATTGCCTTCTAAATTAAATGAAACCAAAAAAATTAAATGAAGAAAATTGTAAGGAATGTGATTGTGGTGCCACAGTGCATAAAATGTAGCTATTTAGCAAGATCTGTTTTGAAATCTGTCTCAGAGCGTGGTTGTTTGTTCTCAGCCACACGTACTGAAGAGTAAGGGCTGACACCACCCCTGGGTCCTGTGTAAAGATGTATTTTGTGATGAAATAAGAGACTCAGCTTTCAATTCTAGCTCTGAACCTTGAGCCAGTTGCTTTCTCACTCATCCATCTATTCATTCATTCTTTCTTTGAACAAATATTTATTGTGTTCTTACAATTGATGAGGCACTGATGGAAATAACTTGATCTCATTTGGATTTTTAAAATACAGTGGGGCCTTGACTTA
>NW_005280851.1:0-445 GCF_000412655.1 Myotis brandtii
GAGAGAGAGAGAGAGAGAGAGAGAGAGAGAAGTGCAGTGGCTGGAAGAGTTCTGATTCTATCATTCCTGTCTTCCCTCTGCCATGAGAACTACATGTCCCAAATAGGACTGGCTCCTTCATCCTGAATCCCAGAAGAATTCATGAGATAGAGCCACAGCTAACTCACAAAGGATGTTTAATATGAGCAACAACTAAACCTTTGTTCTCTTAGCCACTGAAATTTGGGGGTCACTTGTTACTTAGCATAACCTAGTGAGACCTGACCAATACATTTAAACCTTACAATAACAGTGAGGTGGGTGCTATTATTATTTCTATTTTGTGAGGGAACTGAAGCTCAGAGAAGTTCAGTAACTTTCTTTAGTTTACTCAGAAAGTAGCAGAGGGATGCCTCAAGTCCCAAGCCCAGTTATTCTGGCTCCAGAGACTGTGCTCTTAAGAAGG
>NW_005280852.1:0-445 GCF_000412655.1 Myotis brandtii
AGGAAAAAGATTAACATGAAAAGATAAAGTCACATTGACAAAAGATTTCTCAGAAACAACAAAAGCCAGAAGATAATTAGATTATACCATCAAAGTCCCTAGTGGAAATGAATGTAAATACAGAATGTTGTATCCAGGGAAAGTACTAATAAAGATAAAGGAGTAAATAAAGGCAACTCCAAATAAACAAAAACCCAAAGCAAAAGTTTAGAGATGTGCTATAGGAAAAAAGAAGAACCTCAGAGACATTGCCAATGCTAAGAAAATACTAAGACAAACTCTTTACCAATACAGTTAAAAAATTAGGAAAAGTATATAGTTTCCTGAAAAATATGATTTTAAAAAAGTAAATGAAGAAAACAAAAAAATTATTGCTAGGCCCTAACCGGTTTGGCTCAGTGGATAAAACCTCGGCCTGAGGACTGAAGGGTCCCAGGTTCGATTC
>NW_005280853.1:0-445 GCF_000412655.1 Myotis brandtii
TGTTTATAGAAAGGGTAGCCTTGCTAGTGACAACTTTTCTCTGTTTTGTTTCACCTGAGAATGTTATTTTGTTTTCATTCCTGAAGGACAGTTTTGCCAGACAATAGAACTCACAGTCAATGTTTCCTTTCTTTCTCCACTTGAAGCATTCAAGGATATTTCTTTCTGACCTGTATGATTTCATATGAGAAATTCACTGCACTTGAAATGTTATTTTCCCTATAATGTATCATTTCTCTCTTACTTCTTCCAAGATTGTTTTTTGTTATTAGCATTTAGACATTTAATTATGTTGTGTCTTGGCATGAGTTTATTTGGGTTTATCTTATTTGAGATTCATGTTCTTACATCTGTAGATTTACATATTTCACCAAATTTGAGGACTTTAAACCAGTATTTCTTTAAAAAAATATTTTTTATTGTTTAAAGTATTACAAATAGTAGT
>NW_005280854.1:0-445 GCF_000412655.1 Myotis brandtii
TGGTTATGCTATTAATTTGTAATTCAATTAGGTTAACTTGTTACCACTTGTATTCCATTATGGATTCTGCTCACTTCCTCTCTGATGTCAATTTTGTTTTGAGTATGTGAAACATTAGCACAATTCTCAAAGTCAAAACTATACTAAATAGTTTTCTCAGAGAAGTATCACTGACCATTCATTCTTTTTAGCATCCTCATTACTGTATCCTTTTCATACTCATCCTACCTGTCTCCCATTAGCTTGCAGTTTGTTCTTTCTTTTCTATATGTATGAGCACAAATCCAGTCTTGATTTTTCTATTTCTATCCTGCCTTTTACATTTATTAATTGGAATTTTACTATGAGGAAGAACTATTTTTTCCTCAATTTTTATTCATTTATTTATATCAATATAGACTCAAGGTTATGTATTCTGTGGGTTGAAGCCCACAGAATAAATATA
>NW_005280855.1:0-445 GCF_000412655.1 Myotis brandtii
ACAGCAAAATGCACTAGTGTATAATTAGATGAATTTGAGCTAATATACACATTCATATGGCCAACACCAAATAAAAATATAGAAAAATGCCATCATTCCAGAAGTTTCCTTATGCCCCCTTCTTGTTAATTCCCATCCCCAGATGCAACCACTGTGTTGAATAGTATCACAATAGTATGTTTGGGGATACTGACTTATTACTTCATGGTTTGGCCCAGTTTATCAGGGACAAAAATTTGATAGGGATTTGGAGTATAAGTACTAGGGTCAAGTGTTTGTTTTAGTGGGAGCACGATATATTCTCTTAAGAATTAAAGCAAGTCCTGGCTAGATAGCTCAACTGGTTCGAGTGTCATCCCAATACAACAAGTTTGCCAGTTTGATTTCGGGTCTGGGCACATACAAGAACCAACCTTGGCTAAGATGTGTAACTCCTCTGGGTGTC
>NW_005280856.1:0-445 GCF_000412655.1 Myotis brandtii
GATTTTAGCTTACGAAGCACCCCCCTGACCACCAGGACTTCTGACCTCCAGAACGGAGGGATGATAAATGGGTGTTGTTTTAAGCTGCTAAGTTCATGGTGATTTGTTAGTCAGCACAGAAAACAACTGCAACACCTCTAATAGAGCCTCTTGGGAATGGCAGATTCACATCTCACGTCCCTCCTGCTGTCCCGACATCCGTTCACTCTGTGGAATTATGAGTGGAACTGCCGCCACTATTTAACGTGAGCACTCTCGCGTTTACTGGTTAAGAAGAATTCCATGAGTGTAAGTTAACCACCCGTGACAACCCCATTGTCCCGGGAGAGCATCTCCGTATGACAACATGGCATTTTGTACAACTCACCTCGTTGGTCCCTCCTTGAGAAGCGTAGGTGAAGACACACGTATACTTGTCCTAGAAAACGGAATGGAAAGGAAGGCT
>NW_005280857.1:0-445 GCF_000412655.1 Myotis brandtii
ATTAAGCAGAATCAGTGTAAACAGCAAAAAGACATGTGATAAAACTAAACATCTATTCATCATAAAAACTCTTAGAAAATTAGGAATAAAAAGAAATTTTTCTTAATTGGATGAGAAATGCCTACCAAAACCTACAGCAATATATATTTAGAGGTAAAAATTTTAAAACATTTCCTTTAAATCAGAAACAATATAAGGATGCCTCTTCTCATTATTTTGTTCCACATTCTACTGAAGAATTTCCCAGGGCAATAAGACAAGGAAAGGGGGGTAAAGGTTGTAAGAACTGGAAAAGAAAAGCTATAAATAGATATTCAAGAAAGCTCATTCATTCCTAAATATGTATTGAGTACCTAATGTGTCAGATCCTTTTCTGGGCACTGAAGATACAGCAGTACATAAGACAGACAAAAATTTTGTCATTATAAAGAATAGAATGATTGCC
>NW_005280858.1:0-445 GCF_000412655.1 Myotis brandtii
GTAATGCCACCATTTCCCCCTTTATAAGTGGTTAGTATTTTGTGGGGACATAGTCAGAGATTATGCCAGTACCCTACCCTTCATCCATCAGATCTCCATCCACCCGTTTTAGCATCCATTGATGATTTCCACCACTGTGTCTTTATTTCCACTTTTACTAATTGGCATTCTATGTAAGAAGAGCTTTCCTGTCTTTGTACTTATTTATTCATTTGTTTATTTATATCAGCATGGGCTTGTAGAATCCCAGCTTATTCACTAGGTTGTAATTAATTACTGTCATTGAATATTTTGTTGCTTAAATTATCCAGTGGGAGTCCTTCCAGGAAGGTTCTTAGGTCCTTGTGGCATGTCTCCATCATCCTTTGGACACTTCTTTTCCTTCTGGCAGAAGATGTTCCAGGTTCCTCTTACATCTTGCCTCGCCCATTTGGTAGAAAATGTC
>NW_005280859.1:0-445 GCF_000412655.1 Myotis brandtii
ATCTGACAAATAGTAATTTAACATCTGTATTTGCCAGACTCAGTAGGAGGAAGAAGAGAGAGGAAGGCATATCTCATATACTCAAGAAGCTTACAGGGTCAGTTTTGAATTCAACTTTGTTCAAAACGAACACACACATATTTTATTTGTAAACCATATTTTCTATAAAAAGCCATTTTTTGATAGACACATGGAGGCTTGATTGGCATCCACCAGATCAGAAGACACTTTCAAACAAATCACAATTGATGAACAAATACCAGTAATAACATCAAAGGTATGTGCCTGCTTTCAATGAAACGTTAGTGTCAGAATTCGTTCCACTGGGCAGAGAAAGCACAGCACAGCGAGCCTCGGACATCAAGTGATGTTGGAAAACCGAGAAGTGCTCAGATACTAACGGGATCTGGTAAAAACAACAACAACAAAACACACACACACACAC
>NW_005280860.1:0-445 GCF_000412655.1 Myotis brandtii
TTACCATGTTTCTCTTTTATTAGTGTAGATTCCCATATCCAGGAAGTACAGGAAAATTTAGCCCTGTGAGCTACAGAAAAAGAATTAATTTTGGAGGGAACTCAAAGGACTTCAGAAGATAGCCAGATGCTGGAATCCATGGCCTTCACTTCTCTGCTTAGTCTCATGTTGACTAGGCTGGGAGCCTAGCCTTTGATAACTTTAAGAATAGATCTTCAGACACTTCCTATGGTTATAGCAAAGCTAAATTTCCAAGCCAGAATTTGTCTTTACTTTCTTAAAATAATGAGGTTCAGCAGGAAGAAACTTGTAGCAACCCAAGTCTTGCATGTGATGAAGTCTGTCCCTCTGTTTGTCCCTCCCTTTGTTCAATTTCCCCTTGGACAAAGAGCAAGAGTAGCACCATTGCTTTGCTGCACCTCTTAGACATATATTCACAGTAGTG
>NW_005280861.1:0-445 GCF_000412655.1 Myotis brandtii
TTTGAAGCCCAAATCTAAACAAAAGCCACCAATCTCAATGGGCCTGGAGAAATTGTCAACTCCAGTAGGAGAAAAATATGCTTACTGCTCTTCCACCTCCACTTCCAGTCTCTGCTTTTCATTTCCAACTTCTTCCATTTCTTTTTTCCCCACCCTTCCTAGACACTTGTCTCATTAGTCAAGCTAATGGTTGAGCAAGTGTGAGCAGGTGGACCTGCAACATTTTACTAGTGGGTCTTTGCCTTGAGAGGGAGGCTTTCCTGATCTCTCTCAGAGGCTTAGGCTTTTATTTCCTTTGAGAGAAGGATTGAGATGCAAACAGAGTTTCATGCCTGTGCTTCACCAAGGAGGGCTCTTTCAGGTCTTATGGCAGGCCCTAATTTTTCTTGTGGAGGCTCATGGAAAAGTGCTGGAGAATGAGTGCATGCTCTCCTCAGGTCTAGAG
>NW_005280862.1:0-445 GCF_000412655.1 Myotis brandtii
GTGCAGAGTGGGCAGTAGGGATGTGTCGTACCCCCAGATAATCATATATGTGAAAGAATGGAATTACCCTTTCATGGACATACAATGCCATGGGGGTTTAGCTATGACCCATGTCCACCTCGATAGTTCACAGGAAAGCTTTCGTGGCTTGTCCAGAATGTTTGCAGCAGGAAAGAGGAAGGCCGCATTAGCCAAGGGAAGGGTCTGAGCAGGGAGGGAAAGTGTCATGGGGAGGGCTCAAGGAGTAGTAACTGTCCCATCTGGCTGCCAATGCTTACTAGTATAAAGGAAAGGGCCAGAAAAGTTGATTGATTCCACGTATATGCCCCAATACCTGTTTTGAGGCAAGGAATGAGGGGATTGTTGGAAGTTCTTAAGCAGGGGAGGGCAGCAATTTTGTTGTTGTTCATCCTCACCCAAGGATATTTTCTTCATTGATTTTTAG
>NW_005280863.1:0-445 GCF_000412655.1 Myotis brandtii
ATTTGCATATTACCTCTTTATTATATAGGATAATTTGCTTATTAAGAGAAGAATCTGTGCCCCAAATTACATTGATTAAAAACACACACATTACAAATCTGATGTGATTCTTTGGTTTATTTAAACCTTTCTCTTGAGGAGAACTTTCTTTGAAGAACTTTCTTAGTCTGCACTAAGATGAAGCAAAGGCATTCTTGGCTTCCTTCAGAAAGTTTATTACCTTACGTGTCCAAAACTTGCAGCCATGCGATCAACTATTAAGCTTTCCGAGTGCCAGATGCCTTTTCTGTTACCTGTCTGCCACTCCTCTCAGCACAATGGACAGGATTTGGCCAACTCTGATGAAATGTTTACTATTGTTCCACTCTGGGGCTTTTCACACAATAAGTCTGTGATGGTCCCTCTTCAGACTTTGCATCTTGTTTTTATAAGCTGTATCCTTAAT
>NW_005280864.1:0-446 GCF_000412655.1 Myotis brandtii
TACTATCATCAAACCAAAGCCACTCATTAGGCAAAACACTCTGCAAATGAGAAACAACTCTGATACATTAGTGAACAGGTCCATGGCACTGAAATCAATGCCAGGATACATCAGCATATTACCGGGGTACTGAGGAGAGAGCTGCGTTCTGAGCCACCCACCTTGACCTCCAGGCGCCTAACAAGGAACAGTCAGTCATAGAGAACAGCTGAACTGGGCTAAGCAGGATCGTGCTATTTTGCTCTTTTAAAGTTGAAAGGGAATTTTTAGGTTATCTCATTTTCTACTTTCTTCTTGTCAGGTGATCACTCCGATTCTGCTTAAACACTCCTGGTGTTAATCATGAAAGGCATCTCATTTCATGTTCATTATCCTTACCTCCTCAAAGACCCTGCAAGTTTACATCTAAGGACTGCTTCTCTCCAGTCCCCACAATTGGGTAAAAA
>NW_005280865.1:0-446 GCF_000412655.1 Myotis brandtii
GAATAGCAAGCATCTGTTTGTCAAACACCTAAATATCAAGCTCTTGCATCATTATGCACATAGAAAGGTTAAGTGTTCATTAATTTAAAAACAAGTAGTCATTAAATATCCACACTATTTCCCCCAGCTCAGCAGCCCTTACTACAATCCCAAATATGCAACCTGTGTCACATAGTGACAGGCTAGATTCTATTTATATATAGTATGTATGTATATACACACACATATTTATGTGTATATATGCACACATACACACAGTACTAGGTACAAATGGCAATAGTCCCTGCAAAAATTCATTTTCAGTTGAGGCTATGGCTCCTGTGCCTTTGGGTGGTTTTAGACTTTAAAACTGAAAAATACTACTAAAATCTCACAACCTTACGACAAAATTTGATTGCTTGTTCAGTTTAGCTTCTCAGTCTAAAAATGGCTATAAGGTAAGTTTT
>NW_005280866.1:0-446 GCF_000412655.1 Myotis brandtii
CTGGGAGAGTAGCTCCCCGAAAGAGGATCAGAAAGTGGGGCCGGGAGGTTGGAAGTTGGGCAGGGATGGCGGCAAGCCCATTTTACAGATGAGAAAAGGAAAGCACAGAGAGGGACAGGGATCGACAAGGACACAGAGCCCATGGATGGTGGAGTCTGGGCTTCACCCAGAGGCCCCAGCCGCCTTTCCCCTCTGGGGCTCCAGGCCGGTGGGGGAACAAGAGGGCACTGTGCTCCCAGCAGGAATGAATGGCTGGCTCCTGGGGATGTGCTGGGACCCAGATGAGGCCTCCCCCGAGCCCAGAAAGGGCCTCAGACTGAGTCTTATTCAGGGGTTGAGGCCTTCTCCTCTCCCTCCCCCTGCAGTGAACAGACCCCTCTTCAAATCCAGCCCGCCCCTGAGCTCCAGCCCTACGTTTTTTAAGTGTGTGTGTGTGTGTGTGTGTG
>NW_005280867.1:0-446 GCF_000412655.1 Myotis brandtii
CACATACCAGGACAGCAGGAAGAAGGCGAAGAAGGGAACGGACACGGTCAGCTGCAGCCAGCGCCACTGGGGGATGGCGTAGGCCAGGCCGGGCAGAATGAACTGGCCAGCGGTGTAGAAGTAGCCGATCCCAACCGTCATGACGGCCCGCAGCTGCGTGGACATCCACTCGACATCTGCAGGAGGAGCCCAAGGACCAGGTTAGTGTCCTCCTGGGCCCTGGGCACCAGCTCCTGCCCCCGTCTCTGACCCTAAGGGTTCCTTGACCCCATTTTACAGATGCTGCAACTGAGGCTCAAGAAGGTGGGGCTCCAGCTGAGGTCTGTCTGACTCCCAAGCCCATGCTCTTGACTGCCTCTCCAGTAGCAAGTGACTTCCCTGGTTTTGCCTCAATGTCCTCATCTGTATAATGGGGAGAATGGTATCACCTACATATGTGTGTGTGT
>NW_005280868.1:0-446 GCF_000412655.1 Myotis brandtii
AAACACAGAGGGCAGACAGCCCTGTAAAGACAGCAACACAGAAGGTGAGAACACTGTAATAGCAGGCTGAGATTGGAGTGCATGTAACTCTAATTTCCAGGCTGTCGTGGTGTCAAAGGCCATGAGGAACTGGGCAGCAGTGGTGGCAGGCCCCACAACCCATGTCCTCTCAGCTGCACTTGTGTCTCTCCCCCTCTCCCCGACCACAATGAAGGTGGCCATGACCCTGGACACTGGAGAGGCACCTGCCATCTGACTCCAGTGGCGATGCCCATGACCACAGGGACACCAGCAGTAGCGGGACACCAGCAACCTTGGAAGCACAAGCAGGAACCCCTGGCAGAGGCAGTTGAGGGTGGAAAATGCTGGCTCTAAAAGAGGCAACTCAAGAGAAACCAAAAACTTGTGCTATTGCGCCAACTACTAGAAAACAAAAGAAAGGCTTC
>NW_005280869.1:0-446 GCF_000412655.1 Myotis brandtii
AAAAAAAAGTGGTGTTTTGTGAAGTTTATAGGGAACTGAACACATTTATGAATGTGTCCATGATGTGTACTTATATTAGCATCATCTGTCACTTGTATCTTATTTCAAATTTTTTTCTTTTTTATATCCTTTCTTCTGAATCTTCTTGAGCTTTATTTTTGTCACCCATAAGAAAGATACAATGATTCTCACCTAGCTTGTAGGTTGATATGAGGATTAAATAATAATACCCCTCAATATGTATTCTGTGCTAGGTGTTCTGTCAGCTACTTCCATTCATTATGTTTGTTTTCTGGATCTGACATTCTGAGTATATAATGTGAGATCCTTTTCTTCAGCTGAACACCAGCCCATGTAAAATTCAGTCCAGGATTACAGGAAAACGTGTCTTTGTTCATGGAAAGAAGCATATACATCATTAGGCTGTGACCCAGATTAAATTTGTT
>NW_005280870.1:0-446 GCF_000412655.1 Myotis brandtii
CTTAAAATGATTCCGTAGATCCACACTTACTGTCACAGCAAGACAGCCATGCCATGCTGTTAAATGCATTGCAAGTTATAAAACAATGTCTAAAACATAATATATACATGCATGTATCTATATGTAAAGTGGTATATAAGACATACACATGATTTGTCTCAAATGGTACAAAGAAAATTCTAACAGCAATTACAACCAGAAGTACAATTTTGGGTAACTTTCTAATTCTTTTATCAATTTCCTACTTTTCCACAATGTACAATTCTCATTTTAGTTTTCAAAGAAGATACTGACATTCTCCAACACCCAGCAGGCGGGAGGAGCCCCCCTTCCTGTGCTGTGCACCCGGCTCCCCAGGAACTGCTGCTGTTAGTCGCCTATGTGTCCTCTCAGAACTAACTTATGCATAAATGTCAACATTGGGATATACACTGAGTGGCCAGATT
>NW_005280871.1:0-446 GCF_000412655.1 Myotis brandtii
TAAGTGGAACAACAAATCGATGTTCCCCTCTCTCCCTAAAAATCAATAAATAAAAATTTAAAAAGAATGGACACCTTTCTTTAAAATGTTAGTCTTATTTTTAACAAAGTTACACGTGCACTTTTTTTTATAATTCTTTATTGCTGAAAGTATATTACATATGTCCCCTTTTCACATGCACATTTTTAATGGTTAGATGGGGCTATCAGTCTTGTTATAAAAACACTACCCCTAATGTATGCCTACTATTTTTAAATGAAATGTATTTCATTTTTTATTTTTCAATTACAGTTTATTCTTATTTTGTATTAGTTTCGGGTGTACAGTATAGTGGTTAAAATATAGACTTTAAAAAGTGCCCCCCCCCATATTTCCAGTACCCAACTGGCACCACACATACTTACTATATTATTATTTACTCTATTCCCTATGCTGTACTTTACATC
>NW_005280872.1:0-446 GCF_000412655.1 Myotis brandtii
AGCTGGCTGTGGGTTTGGATGCCATCAAACCCTCAGGGAGCCCAGAGAAATGCACAATGAGCTAAATCTTACCCTCCCTTGGAAATGTCGTGAAGAAATTGCTTTTGGCCCACTCTGCTGCTGACTGTACAGCTGATTGGTCTCAGCGAGGAGCAAAGACTCTGTTCCTGGCAGGACACAAGGCCTGGCCAATGAGATTCTGGCTGGCAGAGTTGACGGTTGCTGCTGACACAGAAGCATGCTGGGAGCAGAGGTGCTTCCCACCTAGCACACCAGCTCTGGTCCCCTCGTAGGCTCAGCCACTCCACAGGAGCCCTCACTGCTTAACTGTCTGCTCTCACTCCCCAATCCTTCTTCCTAGGAGAAAGGAAGGACATGGGGGACGAGGTAATCAAGGCTTGTCATGAGGAGCGGAGGATGATGGATCACCATTAAACCCCGTTGGC
>NW_005280873.1:0-446 GCF_000412655.1 Myotis brandtii
TTCTTCTTTTAATTTGTAATATATTCCTTCCCCAACTCTATATTCTTATTTTCTTTCTCCGTCCCTTAATATTCCTTGTTCTCCCTCCCCCATTTTTTTCTTCTTTTCCCCCTTGTATTGTTTCTTTCTTTTCTTCTATCATTATTGCTGTCTTGTCTCTCTCCAAATTCTCTCTTCTTTGGTGGTAGCTTTTGATATTGTTGAAGGGGTTCTGTTTATGTTTTTGTTTTGTTTCTTTTGTTTCTTGTTCTGTTTTATTGTATTGTGTTCTGTTCTGTCAGCACCTCCACAACAGCTTTTGATGTTGTTGAAGGGGTTCTTTTATGTTTCTGTTTTGTTTCTATTTCTGTTTTGTTGTATTATGTTCCGTCCTGTCAGCACCTCCACAACAGCTCACATGGCATGGTTGGGGGTGAGCCTCATAGTCAGCCAGCCTGAAAGGAGAT
>NW_005280874.1:0-446 GCF_000412655.1 Myotis brandtii
TGCCTGTCTTAGCAATACCCATACATGTTAAAGTGCATGCCTCTCTCCTTAGTGTCCTTCCTCCCCTGAAACTCCTCCCCTCCCCCCCCGCCAGTTGAGATGCCTTAGTAACTCAGCCTCCACAGTACCTGTCCCTGTCTACCTAGCTTCCTTCTGTCTCCTCACTAGTAATAGAAATAAAACTATTTCATGAAAACAGAAGCAGGATAAGACTATGAGTTTTGTACATTGTCTTGCCAACATTTATGTGGAAGACTTGCTTCATAATCCTTGAGTATACATGGTAAATTTTCTAACATAGGTGGACTGAGTATATATCCAGAAAGCATATTATAAAAGTTTATGACACTCCCTTTCATCTGACAAGTATATGCTGTTAAGGTTTCCCCACTGACCTAATTATGTATCACTTTCTTTTACATCACAAGTCTTCTGTAGCAATATGA
>NW_005280875.1:0-446 GCF_000412655.1 Myotis brandtii
AGAAAGACATGATTCCTGGTTTATTAGAAAAGTGATCTTGAAAATAATCTAGAGGAAAGGTTAAGAAATGAAAATTCTGGTGCATAAACAAATATTTTAAAATTGAAGTTTGGTCACTTGTCTTGCCAACATTTTTGTGCCCATGTAACCCCTAAATTAAGGGGAATTCTGTGTGTCCTTTCTTGAATGTGACTACTCATGCAGGGGCAGTAAAGGGACAGTCAGTAAATATTTTAGGCTCTATAGGCCACAGAGTCTCTGTTGCATATTCTTAATTTCTTTTTGTCTCTAAGTTCCCTTTAAAAATTGAATCACAGTCTCAGCTCAAGGGTCTTCAGATTTTCCCCGTGGGCAACAATCCGTCAAGCTCTCTGTTCAGGGAGCTCCCTGGCAGGGAGCATGGGCACTGAGCTGTGCCACGTCTAAGGCTGTTTGGGCCTTGGAAC
>NW_005280876.1:0-446 GCF_000412655.1 Myotis brandtii
GGGGTTAGGGGTTGAACATGTGAATCTGGGGTAGGGGAGCAACTCAGACACAGCACTGGGAGAATTTCAGCACTGCCCACGTGACTCCATCGGGAGTGACAACTGGAGGCTTGCACCTGCTCTGTCCTGGGCTGTGCCCTGTACACCTTTTCCCTTTGCAGATTTAATCTGTATCCTTTTGCTGTGGAAAACCATGAGTATAATAGTTTCTCTTAATTCACTGAGTTGTTCTAGCCGCGAGTTTGACATGTTTGTACGTCTTAGGGGCTTCCAGAACAGTCTGTTCCCCTTCTTCAGGCTGTGGTGCAGGAAGCCACTGTTTCCCTACGTGGGGGCAACAGCGCCCACCTGCCTGGGCCTGTCTGGATTCTGCAGACCAGGGCTCGGCGTCCTCGCGGCGCCCCCTGGTGGACTGGTGCAGCAGTCTGCTCCCAAGGGCCCAGAGC
>NW_005280877.1:0-446 GCF_000412655.1 Myotis brandtii
ACTCTGGAAGGTGGGAGGAGGCCGAGGGAGCGTGGGGTGAGGAGGGAGACTGGGGCGCTCTAACTAGAAACACTGCCTCCTTCCCAGGTCCAGCTGTAGAACTTCATTCTTGGCTTCACATTGTTTCTGTGTGTGTCTGTTCCATGGCAGCTGGGTCCCCCGCAGCTTCGACTGCTGAGAGCACAGCTTAGAGTTATGCAGTAAGTAATAGCAGACCAGGGGGCGGCCTCCAGGAGGGAGCTCACACGTACCCAGGCCCCTCTGACCCCCACCTGCGGAGGCACTGCTGGGGACTCGAGCGGGCACCGTCCAGGTCCTTGGGAAGAAGGCCTGTCCTTCCCAGGGGTGTCTGTTCCATAGAAAGTTCCAGAAAACGGGGAGATCTTGAAGGAAAGGCAGTTTCGTGGAAATGGTTGTTCTGTGAGAGGCAGGGGCCGGGAGTGAAC
>NW_005280878.1:0-446 GCF_000412655.1 Myotis brandtii
TGAGTAAAACATTGAAAATATTAATGCATAATCCACTTCATACAATCTCTTTCTTAAATTTACTCTTACCTAAACCCCCTCTCCTTTCGACATACACACATATCATGCTTCTCTGAGAGTTTCATTTTGTTTTCCTTTTCTCCCTTGACACTTATTTTCCCTAAAAATATTACTCATTGCCTATTGGCATCTTGTATTTTCTTTCCACCACCCTCTCTTCAAATCTACCACATACTGTAGTCTGATTCTCTTTAAGGTTGAGAAAGATAAAATCTGAGCAGAAAAGCCTGTAGTGATAATTTGCACTGTTACACAAAATCCTAACATTTATCAATATATTAACTAAAGTTGAAAATTAAAAAATACACAGTATATCATGGATTAATGCTCAACACTAGTTTCTCACATTTTGAGTTCAATCTCAACATCTTTGCGTACTAAAATAG
>NW_005280879.1:0-446 GCF_000412655.1 Myotis brandtii
TAAGAAAACCAAGGTATAGAAAGGAAGTAAATTGCCCAAGAATATCCAGCGAATAAGAGGTAGAATCATGATTCTACCCCAGACCATCAGCGTGCAGAGCCCAGCTCTTACCATTATACTGCCCTGCCTAAGATGCCAACAGAAATGGCAGTGGTATGGGTCTACCGGTACAGTGTAAAAGAGTGACATTTACTTGAAGTGAAAAAAGCGCATTTGAGTTTTCAAATATCTGTACCTATTTTTGAATTTAAAAAACCATTTACTTCACAAAAATATCTAATATTACTGTATTTCAACTAATTAAAATTTTTTTGTTAATCCTCACCCAAGTACATTTTTCCACTGATTTTTAGAGAGTGTGGAGGGGATGGCAAGAGATAGAAGCATCGATGTATGACAGACACATTGATTAGTTGCCTCCTGCAGATACCCCAACCAGGAAGGAC
>NW_005280880.1:0-446 GCF_000412655.1 Myotis brandtii
TGGTTCCCCGTTGGCCATCCAGTGATCAGAGCCTGCAGGATGGGGGGAGGGATTGAGAGGTGGTCAATGCACCTCATACGACTGGTCGATTGGTCGTTCTGGTTGTTATGCCGCTATGGTCACTGGCCTTTTATTATATAGGATAATTTCAATTCTTATATTATTTCTGCATTTTATAGATATTTTTTAAAGAACAAATATCTTTATCAATTAGTTTGTTTTCATGAAAAGAATTTTGTCAGGAAAGATAGATTCAATATGTTTGTTCAGGAAAGATGGGATGATTAATTCCTACCCTATATTTATGTTTGCTGAATAATGAGTTGATTCCCTGAGACAGAGAACTGAAGTTAAAGTTCATTTTTCTTTCAGTATCATTATAAACACAGGAATTTTAACACCAGAGGTGGGCAAAAGTAGGTTTATAATTGTGAGTATGCAAAACA
>NW_005280881.1:0-446 GCF_000412655.1 Myotis brandtii
GGGGGTGGGGAGGGGGGCTGCTTGAGCCCTGCGGGCCTGATCCACTGGGCTGGGGCTCTTCTTCCCGCCCTCAGGGGGTCAGAGCTCCATGGACAGAGCTTTTAGCCGCCCTCCCCTGCGCGCCCCTCCCCGCCCTAGGCCTGGGAACGCTCTGTCGCCAGGAAGATGGAAGAAGATGGCGGGACGATCCACTCTCGTGCTTCTAAGCACACAGGAGGCCGGAGAGCCACACGTTCACTCCAAGATAAAGAATAACGAGGGGCCATGGAAGAGGATGTCCAGAGGAAAGAACGAGGAAAATAGAGAACGTTAAGTAGAGAAACATTTTTTAAAAACCCACAATTTTAAAAAATGCACCAGAAGTAAATTTATACCATCTGCGTGGTGCCCCTCATAAAATTCCAGGGTAGATGGACTTCGAGAAGCGCTGACGATGAAAGGAGAGA
>NW_005280882.1:0-446 GCF_000412655.1 Myotis brandtii
GGGAGGAGACGGTGGGAGGTTGTCCAGCCGGCCTACCCCAATCAGGGCCCTATCAGGGCCGGGCTGGATGGGGGGAGGGGCCGCGGGCCAATCAGGATGGTGAGGGCCCATCGAGGGCAGGGCTGGCCGGGGTGAGGGGCTGCAGGTGGTTGGCTGTCTGGCCCTGCCCCTGATCTGGGATGGGGCCAGGTGGGGGGAGGGGCTGCAAGAGGTTGGCCAGCCGGCCCCACCCCCTATTGGGGTAGGGGGGCCATCTGGGGTGGGGCCAGCTGGAAGGAGAGGCTGTGGGCAGATCGCGGTGGTGGAGGATGATCAGGGGTGGGGCCGGCTGTGGGAAGGGGCTGTGGGTGGTGGGCCAGCTGGCTCCATCCCAGAATGGGGTGGGGGGACCAAGGGGGCCAGCGGCTGTGGGGAGGGGCCATGGGTGGTTGGCCAGCTGGCCCTGC
>NW_005280883.1:0-446 GCF_000412655.1 Myotis brandtii
TTTTTTTTCCTGTTGGTGATTTCATTGTTTAAATGGCCCCCGAATGTATTGCTGAAGTGCTGTTTTGTGTTTCAAAATGTAGGTTGTGACTTATGTAGAAAATGTGTTAGATAAGCTTTGTTTAGACATGAGTTACATGCGATTGGCCATGAGTTCAATGTTGATGAATCAACAATATATAATATATAAGGTGCCTTTTAAACAGAAATATGCATATACAAGGGTATGCATTGATTAATTTACAAGAATATTGTGACCAGATGTTTGAGCTCAGTATTCCCCTAGAAGCACTGGTTTAGTATTCACAAATGTAATGTTCACAATGACTTAAAGGACATAACTAAATGTGAATGAAGATATTCCACTGTACTCCCCTTTCTAGGAAGCTTCCTCTGCTCGCTCTTCTTTCCCTGTTTTAATTTCCCCAAACCCTTTATCTGAAACTC
>NW_005280884.1:0-446 GCF_000412655.1 Myotis brandtii
GCTTATTTATAGGAAAGATTACTTTCCTCTGGCAATATAACAGGGCTTTCTGAGAAATTGGTGAGAGCTAGGCATTTCTGGGTACATAGGTTGGTGCCTTAATTGATGTATTGTCTCAAAATGAGCAGTACAGCATACCACAGATTATACAATTAATTAAGTGGGAATTTTTAGAACCATAAAGAAATGTATTATTTTATAACTCCCCAGTTGACCTTTGAGATATGTAAGTTTACTTGTTATTATTCTTCACTTATGTCTTATGATGCAGCTAGAAGGGTAGATGATATAGATTACCAATATTCCAAAAAGCCTTTACATTGTCTTTGGAATACAACTTTCAATGCAATTTGTTTATCTAGGAAATTTCATTCTGCTAAAATTATGAGACTAAATTAAAAAACAAATAGCCCGGCTAGTGTGGCTCAGTGATTGAGCATTGACCT
>NW_005280885.1:0-446 GCF_000412655.1 Myotis brandtii
GGCACTCGCCAACAGGAGTTTGGGAAAGGCTTTTATATAGCCAATGTAGACGCAAAGCAAGAAAACTACTTGATTGGCTATAGCTCAGTTGCCTTATTGGGGAAAACCTCATTGGTTGTTGATAATTGGTTGTTCTTAGGTTTCGATTTCTCAGCTGCAGGACTTGACTCTGGCTTAGGTCTGGGTTTGTTTACTTAGGCTACCAAAGCCTTCGAGCCTCTTTAGGCTAATGGTCTCCCTGTTTAATTACTTTAACAGCGTTTTCTTCTGTTTGTTTTGATCTGTGTTAACAGGTCTGGCCATAGTACTAAAAGTGTGTTCTCCCTGGAGGGTCACACTAGGAGTGGCAGCAAGAATTAAAGTGAGAGAATATGACCCAGTAGAATAGTAAGGAAAGGATCAACCCCCTCTGTTCCACCAAAGCTTATTCCATCTGAGATAGTTCT
>NW_005280886.1:0-446 GCF_000412655.1 Myotis brandtii
TCAAAGACCACTGAATGTGCCGCTTTTTACAATCCCACGATTTTTTTGCTTTGATGTCTTTCTCTTGCCCTTTTCTTGCCTAGAAAATAGCTAATTATTTTTCAATATCTACTTAAACCATCATATTTTGATGGTTGCAAAACCCCAGACTAATAGAAAATTCACATATACTTTTTATAGCACTTTCCAGTATGATTAATTGGTGAAATGCAGTTGCTCCTTGGCAGGTAATATATCTGACATAGCGTATCCTCAAAACCTAGTGTAGTACCTGGTACATGCCTCTACTTATACCTTAAACTTAAGTACACTTATATAGATATTAACTAAGTGATTGCTCAAGACAAAATCACACATTTTCTACATTCTCCAGAGGATGAGGTTATCAGTCATCTCATTTGGGCAGACTCCGCCCCTGACTTGTTTCTACACTTACATGTCCACAA
>NW_005280887.1:0-446 GCF_000412655.1 Myotis brandtii
TAGCTGCACCATTTTATATTCTCACCACCATTGTTGGAGGGATGAAGTTTCTGTACATCCTCCAGCAACGGCACCTGGTGATGTCTTTTTTTATTTTAGTTATTTTATAGATCTGTAGTGATATTTCACTGTGGTTATTTTGCATTTCTTTGATGGCATATAATGGTGAACATCTTTTCATTTGTATGTTTTTTTCTTCTTCTCTGTATTCTCTGGTAAAATGTTTGTTCCTGTCATTTGACTGTTTTCTAATTGGATCTTTTGTTTACTGGGAAATTATGAGTTTTCTGTATATTCTAGATTCAACTCTTTAGTTAGATATGTGGTTCACAAATATTTTCTCCCAGTCTGATTGTTTGCTTTTTCATCATGTAGGCTTTCATGGAGCAAAAGTTCTTTGTTTATTTTAAATTTGATTGCTGCCAATTTATCTTTTTTATTTCATT
>NW_005280888.1:0-446 GCF_000412655.1 Myotis brandtii
TTATTTACAAGAGAACTGCTTGTCAAGTTGGAGTCGCTGTATGGACCGGCATAGGTAAAATGCAGCCCACGGCTCACCCAGAGGGTCTGGCCTCATGATGGAACTGCCCACGGGCTCCCCAAAACACCCCACCACTGTGGCCGAGGACTGGGTAGGCAGGAGGATCTTGTCTGAGTGTCAGAAACATGGACCCAGGAAAAGGCTATGACGTCTTTCCGTGAAATCTTTTCACATGCTTCTTCCTGTTTCTTTATTTGCTTATCCCTTCAGAAGTATTTTTTTTAGCTCTTCTTTTTTTATTCAGTGAAATTTCCCAGAATGCAATACTGTCTCTGTTCTGCCAAGATCCAGTCAGCAGGGGTTATGATTACGATTCACAATCTAAATTTTATACCCGTGGTGACTCTGCTCTCACTTTGAGTATTTCAGAAAACGCTGACTCTATG
>NW_005280889.1:0-446 GCF_000412655.1 Myotis brandtii
CCAGGTTCCCACCCACCCAGCACTGGGAGGTGGCTCTGATAGCTGGTGACACAAACCCTGCTTGTGTTGCCCAAAGCTCGGCCTTTTAACAGTCAGATTCTCTTATAGCCACAGAGCCGGGCCTCCTATGCCAGCCTCATTGCTCTGTGTCTAAACCTATCTGTCCTCACTCTGCATCCCCACCTAGCCAGGCCCACCCAGTTCTCAGGGACCGTTCCAGGCGGATCTGGGAACAAGGCACAGTTTATGACAGTTGTGTAAACACTGGGTGGATGGCCTTGGCTCACCTTGGGAACCACCCCTGCCTGGTGCCCACACCTATTCAGCGCCTCCCAGGGGCTGCAGGGAGGCTTCTCTCTCTCCTGCTTCTAGAAAACACTGGGGCTCGGGTCAGGGAGCGGAGATTTCACAGCCTGGAAGAGAGACCTTGGTCTAGATCAGTGGTC
>NW_005280890.1:0-446 GCF_000412655.1 Myotis brandtii
CATGGCGTCTTACGCTCCTCCCAGCGCTTCTGGGTTGTTCTGTGATTGGCTCATGTGGCCAATGAAGAGGCTGAGGCGTGAGGACTCTGCCAGGGACACTGTCAGCCCAGAATGCCTTTCCCTGAGGCTTTCTGGCGGGTCACCACCTCCTGTCCATTCTGCTGCGTGTCCTCCCGGCTGGGCTCACTCCCTTCGCTGGGGGCCGCCTTGGTGAGCAGGGATGGCTCCAGCAGAACCCCAAGTGACAAGTCAGCCTTGGTGACAAGTCACAGTCCCTCCAAACACATATGTTGGCATTCTGTTTGCCCATCTGCCCGCGGGGTGTTTGGTTCCTGCGAGCCAGGCCTCCACATGTCACCAACTCTGGTGACCTGAGGAATAACAACAAAAACAAGTCCCAGACCAGCTGAGCAAAGACAGGCTGTTATGTTCACTAACATTCTGCC
>NW_005280891.1:0-446 GCF_000412655.1 Myotis brandtii
CATCTGCAAGCTGGAGGCCCGGGACAGCTGATGGCATAATTCAGTGCAATCTGGCAGCTGGGAGCAGTGGGCAGATGATTAAGTCCCCACCAGAGTCCAAAGGCCTAGGAACCAGGAACATTGATGTCTGAGGGCAGAAAAAGATCAATTTCCCAGTTCAAGCAAAGAGAGAAATGTGCCCTTCCTCTGCCTGTTTGTTCTGGTCAGACTCTCAAAGGATCGATGATGCTCAATCACTTTGGGGAGGATAATCTTTACTCAGTCTACTGGTTCAATAAAGATTGCTAATCTCTTCCCAAAACACCCCCAGAGATATACCCAGAAATCATGTTTTACCAACTATCTGAGTCCCTTAGCCCAGGCAAGTTGGCACAAAACCATCATAGGCAAAGTGCAAAATTTTATTACTCTTATCCTATATAATAAAAGCCTAATATGATAAGTGT
>NW_005280892.1:0-446 GCF_000412655.1 Myotis brandtii
ACACACACATTTTAGTGGTTTAACACAATAAATGCATATTTATTGAATGTCTGCAATGCCATTTGGGTGCTCCTGGTCACATGGCTGGTAATTTTTGCCAAGTGGTGATTCAGAAACCCAGGCTCCTTCAATCTAGCGGCTTCACCATGCTTGGGGCCCCCTCATGGTCCTCTCCATTGGATCCTCTGCCTCTTGCCAATAGATGAAGAGCGAGAATGGAGGATCATACCTGGAAGGATTTTATGGCCAAGCCTTCCAGCTACATTCCATTGGCCAGAACTCATTAACATGTTCTGTCTAATTTCAAAGGAGGCTGGGAAACATGGCCTATTAGCTTGCCTGGTGAAGAAAGAGAAAAGATTTTATGACTAACTCATCAGTCTTTGCTATAGTTTCCAAGAGTCTGGCTACAAGAATCAGAATTAATTTTGAGTGATTTGGGCATC
>NW_005280893.1:0-446 GCF_000412655.1 Myotis brandtii
ATTTCTTAGAGACACTGCAAGTGACAAGACAAGCCATAGGCTGCAAGAAATTGATTGTAAAGCATATATCTGATTAACAAAACAAAAACACCACATTCTTTACATATATCTGGAAAATTGAAAGAACTCTTAAAATTCAATAATACGGAAAAATCAGCTCAATTTTTAAAACTAGACAAAAATCTGAAGAGACGCTTCTTCAAAGTACACTTCCAAAAAATAGGCACACAGAAGGATGATGATCCCCACACCAGTCACTAGAGAAATGAAAGCTCAGACCACGATAACACACTACTACGCGCATAGCAGCTTGTGCAAAATTAAAGGTAAGCCTGGCTAGCCTGCTGGTGCAGCTCAGTGGTTGAGCGTGGACCCATGAGCCAAGAGGTCCTGGTTGGATTCCCCGTTCGGGCACATGCCCAGGTTGCAGGCTTGATCCCCAGTAC
>NW_005280894.1:0-446 GCF_000412655.1 Myotis brandtii
TGCAAGTATGTTTCAAGGTCTGTAATACTAGAAGCAAAAGACAGTTCTCTAATGGTCCTCAGTCGCAGGTGAAGTTACTTCTGTGTCCCTTGTGGTCACCAGGGCTGTGTCAGGACTGTTTTCTGTCCCTCCATACCTCCCTGGGAACTGAGCGTTGCACATCTTTCGTACGCGATTGCCTTACACTTATTAAATTTTAGAGTTAATGAACACTTCAACACTTTTACCTATCCATATCATTAGGGCCTATTGCAATGGGCTTAGGATGACAGTCCTAATAAACATATATAGTACAATAAAAAGCGCTTTTAATCTTGAAATTGCTGTATAAACAACCGTGATCAATGCTGTAGATGGGTTAACAGCATCAAACTGATAGAATTCTACTTCAAGGGCAATGGAGGTATTGACGTTGGCATTCTGGTTCTGAAGGAAGGCAGTGATGG
>NW_005280895.1:0-446 GCF_000412655.1 Myotis brandtii
TTGTTCCCTTACTGCCAACTCTCAGGTCCTCAGGGTAAGTAGGGACCTGGAAAACATGGCACCAAGACTTAGCAGGTCAGGAGCCTGGAGTCTGTGCTGTCAACATCAATTCTAAAAGTCAGCCTGCAGCCTATTAAGACAGGTCTTAGAAGGAGCGAGTGGATGTTGAAATTGGCCATAGTTCAATGTTCTTGTCTAGGTCTCCTCTTGGTACTGAATCTGAGATTGAAGACTCTTTTTTCCAGAGCTCCAGGAAATGTTCACAGTGACATGGAGACTGAGCCTGACAAGGCCAGGATACTGCTGGGTGTACGTAGGGTACCTTTTCACTCACTCTGCCAGCTTCATTCTGTGTGAATCAGTCAATTCACAAGCTTCTTTAGGAGCTTCCTAATTGCCACGCTGCTTCTCACCCTTCTCCCTCCAGCTTCTCTATGTTAATTTTT
>NW_005280896.1:0-446 GCF_000412655.1 Myotis brandtii
TTAGAAAATAAACATAACACAATTTAGTAAGTGCTGACTGGCAGCATTTTACTAGATTTTAAGGGCACCAGAAGTTACTCCCTTTGTTTTCCAGGATATATTTATGCAATTTACTTTCATAGTGTGTCTAGGTTTTTAAAAAATTACAATGATATTTGCTGCACATATTTTCATTTACTGGCTCATTTTGTTTATGCCTCATTTTGTATAGTCTCATTTTGTTTACATCTCACTAAATTTCAAAAATTATACGATGACATTCATATTCATTATCCCCAAAAAAGATGATTAGGTTTTTACTGCTATTATTATTTTTCAATTCCAATCAAGACAGAAAAATCTGTTAACCTAAATAAGCTAGAAATATATATTTTAATGATATCCAGTTTACACATTACTATTAATAATATTTTAAAATATTATTAAAGTATCAGTCCAGTACTGTG
>NW_005280897.1:0-446 GCF_000412655.1 Myotis brandtii
ATAAAAGATAGGCATTCATAGATATTTTTAAGTAAAGAGCTATATGGCAATTCTCCCATTATCTAATATATTTCCTAGGAAAACTCTCATTTCAGGCTAAAATAAATTACATTAGAATTGAAGAATAGTGTTAGACCACAAACAAGTGAATCATACCTATTTATAAGGAGGCAAAGTGGTTACTCAATCCTCTTTGGAAGTGTAATAAATACATGATGTCTGCTATACAAAGGGCTCCATTCTCCATGCTATAGTAAGAGTCTGATTTTGGTCACACAGAATAAAAATTGAATCTGAATAGCTCCAGCTGAAATGTATTGGAAAGAACTCTGATAGATTACAGAATTCAGAGAAAATTTGCAAAACCAACCTGTGGACCCACATAGAGCAAGTCACAGCCAGTCTGCTGCCAAGGAGCCTTCTCTCTGTGCTGGCCCTCGCTGGCA
>NW_005280898.1:0-446 GCF_000412655.1 Myotis brandtii
CTGAGAAAACTTTATTGTCTTTAAAATCAATCAAAGGGGTCAATGGGGAAAAAAGGGGGTATATCTGTATTACTTTAAGCAATAAAGATAAATTGAAAAAAAAACAAAATCATGAACCAAATAATAATAATAATAAATAATAATAATAATAAATCAAACAGTTTCTGACAACAGTGTCTGCAAAAAATAATTCAAATAATTTACAAAAATAATTTTAAGAAGATATTTTGTTTTTAATTGTGACATGCCCAGTATTATTTTGTAACCAACTGGAGGACCAGAATCTCATTTTTCTTTCAAAATTATTTGGATCTTATATTTGTCCCCGTTCATCATGATTTTGTATTCACCCAAATATCCTTCAGCATTCTTCTAGGAGTTCCTTCCTTTCTCTGCATGCTCCTTCCTTCCCCTCCTTATCAACATCTCTGTCCTATGAATGTAAG
>NW_005280899.1:0-446 GCF_000412655.1 Myotis brandtii
ACAAATGAGTGGGATCATGTGATATTTATTTTTCTCTGAGCGACCACCATTTGTAACATGGAACTCTCTACCCTCACATTTGCTTTCATTTTGTTTTATTTTTCTGTACAACATTTATCACAACTCCATGAGACTCTTTTATTATTTTTATTTTTTCTACCCTCAATATGATGTTAGTTGCTGAAGGAAGGACTTTGTTACTTAGGTTATTACCGGTTTCACCACATTTAGAACATTTCTTGGCACATGAAAAGTGTTCTTTAAATATTAATAATTGAATTAATATGTGAAGATTTTGATGCACATTAGCAAACAGCTTTCTTCAATTTTGAATCCGTTAACTATCACCAATAATGTTTGAAGGCACCCTTTCAATTGTGCCCTAACCAACATTTGGAAATGTAGCTTTCCACCCCAAAACTCAAACGCATTTATTATCATTCCCA
>NW_005280900.1:0-446 GCF_000412655.1 Myotis brandtii
CTTCCCTTTTCAAATAGGAAGACTGAAGAGCAGCTTTGGACTGGCACCCAGACATAACAATCACCCCTAGGAACAGGGCCTCTGCCAGACTTCCCTGAGAAGCCCTCATTTCTCCACCAGGATCTCGGGGCCTCTGTCAATTTCCCTCTCCTCCTCACTGAGCCACCACCTGCCCTCCCCAAGTGCAGTGGGAGGTAGCCTTTCTAGCTCTCTCCCTGGCTACCCTTCATTCCCAAACCACGGGTGCATGGGTCTTTCTAAAAATGTCTCTAGCCCGGCCGGTATCGCTCAGAAGTTGAGCGTTGAGCCAGGAACCAAGAGGACACCAGTTTGATTCCCGGGCAGGGCACATGCCTGGGGTGTGGGCTCGATTCTTCTGTGGGGGGCTTGCAGGAGGCAGCCTATCAGGGATATTTCTCTCTCATTGATGTTTCTCTCTATCCCTC
>NW_005280901.1:0-446 GCF_000412655.1 Myotis brandtii
TTCCCCATCGTGGGCCACTCTAGACTCTTCCCTCATGGTGTCAGGATGGCTGTGACTACTCCGGACCTCACAGCTGCATGCCCAACTGCTGCAAATAGAGAGGGAGTCCCTCCCAGCAGCGCCTTCACATTCTGGGATGCAAGCTCTCATTGCCTATCCCTGAACCAACCATTTTATCCAAGGAGATGGGCTGCACTGATTGGATTAGACATATCAATCACCTTCAGTTTTCTGATCTATAATAACATTTGAGGGCTTGTTATGTTCCAGGCACTACATCATCCTTTACATGCACTACCACCCTTAACGCTCACAAACAGTGTACAAGTAAGTTACTAAAATTATCTTCATTTTACCAATCCTATATAACAAAAGCGTAACATGCTAAGTGTCCCACCGACCGGTCAACCGCTCAACCAGTTGCTATGATGCGCACTGACCACCAG
>NW_005280902.1:0-446 GCF_000412655.1 Myotis brandtii
GGGAGTGGCCTAGTGAACCCTTATTGGATGGCCATTTCCGGGGTGTATCCCCTTCCATCCCCTAGCTGGGTACCTTTCTCCAAAGGACATTTTTAGCTTACAGGGAACACCAAAGGATAGCTCAGGCGGAGCCTGCCTTAAAAGATTTTGGGCCCCCTTTTTTCCTCCCCACCCCCTCCTCCAACCCTGCTTCATGGACACCCTGGCCCCTGGTCTGGGAGCTGAGGGGCCAGCAGTGGGGCTGCCCAAGGCGCATCCTCTCCCCTCTTGTGTCCAGGAAGTTGGGGTGTCAGAGTAAACAGGTAGATCTGATAAGTGGAGGGGGGACAAGAGGCCAGGGGGCTCCCTTCCCATGAACCTGGGGCTGGACTGGACCACGTCTCCCTTGACCGGTGTCCCCTCACCTCCAGGGACAGCCCCCAACTCGCCGGTGAGCTTGCCCGAGT
>NW_005280903.1:0-446 GCF_000412655.1 Myotis brandtii
CTTCACCACCTTATTTTCGGAGCCCATGCATTGTGCATATATGCATGTGTTTTTGTTATTAAATAGTTGTGAGTTCTTTTATGTTCCAGATACAAGTCATTTAGTAAATCTATGTTTACAAAACATACAAAACAAAAAATGCTGTGGCCAATGAAATTTATGTTTCTGAAAAAACCTGTCTTTAGGTGGGCTGTATGTATACCGAGGGGATAACATGTGAAGTAGCCCCCCAGGGGGCAGAAATCTTGGTCTTAATTTTAAGCCTTGTGCCTGGCTTACATTGCCTGGTCTATAGGAGTCACTCAACTTGTTTCTGGATTCCTCACTGAGGAATTAATCCTCTGTGGGAGGAGGGGAAGGCAGGAGCCTCCTCTCTAGCCATCTTGCTTTCAATTGTATGTCTATATTCTAGCAATGAACAATCCGAAAGCAAAGTAAAAAAAAAA
>NW_005280904.1:0-446 GCF_000412655.1 Myotis brandtii
AAAAAAACACACTCTTAGCCCCCGAACAAGTAAGTGTGTATCTAGAAGAAGAAAAATTGGCAATCTCGAATTATGGCCTTTACATTCTTGTGTGTGTTCAGGGACAAAGGAGAAATCAGATTCCTTTGTGGTGACACTATAAAAACTTTTATTTCTCCCGTTCCAGCCTTTCTCAGTTACCTGGGCTGACTAATAGAGCTGGAAGTCCCTGTGTCTTTGGGGATCCAAATGTCAATTTCGTTCACTCAGTGTTTATCAAACCACATTTTGGTACTTCATTTAAGAAATTTATTTCAGTCATTTGTTCAGTCTGTAAAACCTAATAGTCAGCATCCAGGGCATCGCGCTGAGCAGTGTTCTGCTGTGGCGGAAGCACAACGTGCTAATTCACCAATGGCTCACCCTTCGCTACTTCCCAGAATGCTCTAGGCTTGGCCCCCAGGACC
>NW_005280905.1:0-446 GCF_000412655.1 Myotis brandtii
AGCCTCTAGTAATAGATAATATTAGTAGACATCAGTTTGAAATGAGTACTGACAATATATTTACTCTGGAATACCACTGCCATCTAAGTATGAAATTAGTAAAACGTTGCTTTATAAAGTAAAAGGCAACGTGCTACTTAAAATACAAAGGTGGCTACTTATGAGGAACTAATATGAGTAAATGTTTCAAATATGAGGAATAACCAATGAAATCAATAGTTCTATGCAAGCAGGGAAGACAGAACAAGAAACTGGATGAGAAGTCAGTTGAATACACATGCATTACTTCCAGGCATAGTGTAACATACTCACCAGAAAGTGAGGGGCCTGGGGAGTTTAAAATAGAAAGTGTGGCAGCAAAGGAGTAAAAGTATGTCCTTCTTTAAATACTAGTCTGTGGTGTGTTTTTTGGGGGGACAGTATTTCACAAACTCAAAGTCATATAG
>NW_005280906.1:0-446 GCF_000412655.1 Myotis brandtii
GTATTAACTATAATTAATAACCTCAACCATTCAACTCTTTGCATGATGGGAGGGACTATTGACACAGTGTGGAGTTTGATGAGAAAGGACATCCCCCTGACACTGCTTTGTTCCTTCTAAGAAACAAGCCAACTGGCTAACTGTTGTCTCCTCTGACTTCAAAATGTCCCATACACTGTAGTTAGGGCTGAACAGTAAAATCTCTTAACATTTTTATTACATTACAATATTTGGGTATTCTTTATTTTTATTGGGGTTCTGTTAACATTTTTGAGCCTGTTTATTTTGCACTACTCGTCTATATGGGTTACATAAACTTGCCTTGGTAAAAACTAATATTTTTTCAAGTAATGAAAGTAGAAAAGTCTCAAGTTGTTCTTTCCAAAAGTAAAAAATATTAATCTATCAGGTGACATAATGACTTCCACCTCTGTAATGAACTTTAA
>NW_005280907.1:0-446 GCF_000412655.1 Myotis brandtii
CCTTCTCCTGCCTCCACCAGCCCAGTTACTGATTGAGCAACAGTGCATCTGGCCTGCTGTGGGCCCTGCCTCATACTGCTCCTAGGCAAGAGTCCAGTGTCCAGGGGATCATTTGGAGGGAAACCAAGAGCTTAAAGTGGTAGTTTCTACAGTTTAGCAAACCTCAGGTTTACTTGGAGAGTTTGTTAGAGAGATTGCTGGGCTCAACCCCCCTGAGTTTTGATTATAAAGGCCTGGGACGGGGCCTAACTAAGCATTTACATTTCTGTCAAGTACTCAGGTGATGCTATATGGTGATGATGATACTGCAGTGCAAGACCACTTTCTCAGAGCTCCTGACCTAGGGGTTTGAATATCTTATAATTCTACGCAGCAATCTTATGGCAGAGGTGCAACCTTGGCTGCACCTGGGGACCATTTGTTGTATTAATATATTTTTATTGATT
>NW_005280908.1:0-446 GCF_000412655.1 Myotis brandtii
TGAAGGTTTAGTAAACTCTTTTTGAGGTGAGAATATAAATAAATAATCTGTGTTTGAAAAGTCTAAACTAAAGTGCAGTTGTATACTTCAGCTTGTCAATGGATATTTATGAGGTGAGTATGATACTATAAAGGTTCTGGCAGTGAAGTATATCCTGCACAGATAGCTAGTAAAGGAGGTTGCAAGTGTTAATGCCAGCAGAATTTTAATGCTCAAGAGATGGGAAACTCAACACTTGCTCTGGTTAATGCTACTCTTACTGGCTACAGTGAAAAGGAATGGGTGAAATCAGTTTTTTAGATACAGCAATAGAACCGGAGTCTATATTTTTAACCAACAGCAAATATGTCAGTTCCTAGTATTGTCTTGTTTTCATCTCTTGGTTTAGTTAACTATAGAGGAGTAACATAGCCCCAGACAGTTTTATTTTGGGCATCAACTTCTAA
>NW_005280909.1:0-446 GCF_000412655.1 Myotis brandtii
CCCCTTGGATGGCTTTCATTTGTTTTCTATTTGGGGTTTCATGTTAAGATTTCCTTGAACAAAGTATTCCATATCAAAAAGAGCTTTGGAACCCATCAGGCTACCCTTAAGACAAGGATCTTCTTGCACATAATATGCTATGTCTTATAAAACCTCTGTGATGTTGCAGGAATAGAGACAAGAATGGGGTTCATTCTGTGCTTTCCTTGAGGTGAGTGACTTGCACATTTCACTTACGCTCCTTTCAGAGACATACAAACCCACCCTTCCATTCAAGTTGAGGCTGGCCCTATCTTTAGTGAGATAGAGCAGCTGCTCACCATCTTCTCTTTCTCATCCTCCCCAGTCTGTGCGATCTCTCCCCAACTCTATTTTCAAATTTGTGTCTATCCGAAGTGAAATTTGGAACTTCCTACAAAAAGATTGGTGGTTTACATCATTTGATA
>NW_005280910.1:0-446 GCF_000412655.1 Myotis brandtii
TGTACATCCCTAGCACCTCAAGTACTGTCTAGCCTTTGAAGGCATGTCAATAAACCCAGAAAAAAATGAATGAAAGAATGAATGACTGGGTTGTAGACGTCACAAACACAGTGAACCTAAGGCCTGTGCCTGGTTTCCCTGACCCACCTGGCTGCCAGAGAAACAGGCTTCCGAGTGGTGTAGATGGTCTGCACTGTGGAGATGGTCTCTGTCAAAGGCCTCAGGGTCACGGCTGGGATCAGCGGGGAAGACTGGCCAGGGCAGCACTGTAATTTACTGTCTCTAAAGTCTGCCTGGAGAGGAAACAGGAACGAGGAAAGCAATCTCAGTCTAGGTTTCCCTGCACTCTGTCAGCTGCTCCCTAAGCCATACCATGCAATTCCTGTTACTTTTTGATAACAGCTAAACTCAATTGTCATTTATTAAGTGATTTTACTTTGTGCCAG
>NW_005280911.1:0-446 GCF_000412655.1 Myotis brandtii
ACCTATGATTTAGATGATAGTATAACAAGTAGTTGTATTAGTAATAACAATAATAAAAATAGTATCAATGTATTATTTTTTAGCATCTTCACTTGAAATCACATATAGTGTAGAATTTAGGATGCTTATAGTTATAATTAACCTTTTGATTCCCTCTCTAATTCAGGCCTCAAGAATATTAAAATATTTTAAATTAAGATAGATTCAGGGCAAGACTATATGAACAGTAAAATTGTCATTACTCTTTAAGAAGGTTGTTGAGTTTGGATATTGATTCAAACAAACCAATTGCAAAACATTTTGAAAAATCAGGAAATTTTGGTTATGGATTGGGTGTCAGATAAACAGGAATAATCTGATATGGGTTTCATGTGATAATGGTTTTGTAGTTACATAAGAATATGGCTTTATTTGTAGAGATACAGACTAAAGCATAGGGGTGCAAT
>NW_005280912.1:0-446 GCF_000412655.1 Myotis brandtii
AAAAAAAAAAAAAAGCATACAATATAGAGATATAAATAGGTAGAAATGTAGGTATATCATCCTAAATAAAGTATCCTTAAGCCTATCAAAAGATGTCTGGAAGATTACCAACCAAAATAACACTAATCCTAAAGGCATTCTATTATAAGCATGGGAGGTTTGTCCTAAAACTTATACAAGAACAGCTTTTCCTTCTGCAAGTTCTCTCTTACATTTAACGAAGATGGAGAACGGAGTGTTTTATTTGCTATGTGAAATATTCTCATTATTTTACACTGAGGCAGAGACCCAAATACTTGCTTCACAACGGTGTCCCCACTCCCTTTTCCTGCAGTTACCTAGTGGCAGAACCCGAACTAGGAACCAACTGCTCTTGACCCCCAGGCCAGGGAAACCCCCTCCCCACGCTGCAACACAGAAATGTCACACTGTGCAATTTTCCTGTC
>NW_005280913.1:0-446 GCF_000412655.1 Myotis brandtii
CTCTAATTTAACGCAATAAAGGATAATTCATTTATTAAAGACACTCGTGCCATTCTTCACCCCAGAAGCTTACATTTCAGAGACGTGAAAGGGATTTCTCACCGCCGTAATTCCAGGGCACCAACCACTGTGTCATATACCGCTCCTAATATTTACACGCTTCCATAGCAACCCACAAAACACAGCCTCCTGAGGTCTGCGTTCCACCGGCCACGTATCGTATCGAGGACCAGAGGGATTCCTGAGACCAGGAATCAGAGCACAGAGCAGGGCATCGGAGATGCTCCCTTTATGGTTAGGAACTGGGGCCAAAACGTGTCCTAGGATTACATATTGAGAGAATTAATCTGGGCCGAAATAGTCAGCAGAGGACTTTTGAAGCCTATAGACAGGAGCCTACATCACGCCTCCGACCCCCACCCAACCTGCTCTTCAGATTAGCTGAG
>NW_005280914.1:0-446 GCF_000412655.1 Myotis brandtii
CCCCATTTTACAGATTGACATGTGGAGGTTTAGAGATATGTAATTTCCCAAGATGACAAATACAAAATGACTAATCTGGAACTTAAATCCAAAGAATATGATCTTAATCACTATTCCCTACTGGCTCCCAAGTGGGAGATTCTATCTTTCTATGAAATCTGAAGTGAGACCTGAGTGTGAAGTCAGACAGACCTACCTCCCTGGCTTCTTAGCTCTGTAATCTTCAGCAAGTCTACCTACTTCATAAGGCTGTGAAGATGACAGGAGATAATAAATGTAAAGTGTTTGGTTCACAATGAGTACCAAATAAATATCAGCTGTTATTCGTCAAAAATGTATCAAAATTTTATCAAGTCCTTTTTCTATACTAGACCCTGTGCTAATTTAGGGGGACTCAAGAATTAAGAGCTGCCCTAACTGGTTTGGCTCAATGGGTAGAGCGTCGG
>NW_005280915.1:0-446 GCF_000412655.1 Myotis brandtii
GTCACAGCCATCACCATGAACTGAGTGAGCATGTAGAGCATACAAGTTATGGTAGGTGCAACTTACATATACTTTAGATAAAATAACTGGAACTTACATGTTTATAATTACATAAAGAAATATATAAATGAGCTTTGACTATAGTTTTCAAGTAAGCATGTAAGTTCCACACATCTAAACCTTTATTCCCAACTAAGATATCTCTCCTGGGCTCCAGAGCCCTACATATCCAAATTGCTTACCATGGTCACTGGCACATAGATATCCCAGACACATTACAACCTCAACACTGTTTGAGTGAAATCATTTCCTTCGCCTTCTGTATCCTCTTTCTCCATCAATGAATGGCACTAACCTAAGCAGCCAGAAGCCTGGGAGTCATCTTGAACTCATCTCTCTCTACCTTCCACCTGCTCCCTTCTGCTAAGTCACAAGTCCTGCATATC
>NW_005280916.1:0-446 GCF_000412655.1 Myotis brandtii
TGTGGCAGCTGTTGGGCAGACAGAGATTGGGTCGGCCCAGCGGGGTGGTCCCCACTCGAACTCGGTTGACATGTGCCAGGCTGGCCAAGAGGCCCTGGCAGGCAGCCTTTTCCTCTAAGCCGGGGTGGTACCCAATATCACCGGAGGAGGGGCAGATATTTCTTTCTCCAGGATTCTGGGTGCTGCCCAGAGGCTGGCTTGAGGTCATGTAGAAGGAAGTCATGGTGTGGGCTGACGCTACACAGGAGGTTCAGAGCAGCTGGAAAGGCCAAGACACGAGTCTGAGAACCCCCTTCCTTCCTGGGCCTTTTATACCCCATCCCAGATGGGTGTTGGCTCAGTGTTTTGACCTCACTGCCTTGATTCTCGACCTGTTGTTGTACCGCCATCCTGTTACTCAGCTGTTGAGTTTACCACCAAGAGTTCCTCACCTCATTAAAGGGATG
>NW_005280917.1:0-446 GCF_000412655.1 Myotis brandtii
ATGGCAGGCGAATCTGGCCTTGGCACGGCTTGCGTTCGTTCTGTGTTGCTTGCGTGTGGTCGTATTGGTTGTGGGAACACGTTCGGGCTTGGTAGGCGCAGTTTGGGTTTCGTCTAGGCCCAATTGCAACACCGATGTGGCCGTTGCGAGTGGAAGCGAGGCCGGTTAGTTTCGTTTGTTGCCGTGGCGGCCAGTGCGACTTTGCTGCGTTGTTTGGCATGGTGGCCAGTGACTGTGCGACTTATTGAGCCGTGGTTATGGTTTTGTAGGGCTTGATCATGTGCGTGTATGTTAGTTAGTTTGATTGTTTGTTTGTGGTGTCTTGGCGTATGAGGTGCGTTGGATTTGGTGGTGCTGGTGCTAGATGGTTGTTCTGAGGGTGCATTGGGTGGTTCTGGTGTGAGTAGTTTGGGTTTGCCGATAGATGGACTGACAGACAGACAGAC
>NW_005280918.1:0-446 GCF_000412655.1 Myotis brandtii
CAGCATTACAATGAGGGATTTAAGTCCTCAGTGGTCACAGACCTGTATGATAGCAATGATCCAAGCACCGAAGTGAGACCAGTGTTTGCGACTTCCCCTTTATGTGAAGCTGGGCAAAACTGGGCTTCTGCCTGGAATCTCTACAGTTCATAACCCTGGCCAGTTGCGTGGCTCTTGCCTCACGTGGACAAGCCAAGGAGTCTTCGTGCTCAACACTGTATGACCTGTCAGTAACTGCTACCTCTGGCTGTGTCCTGGATGCCCTGCTGGGAACAGGTTTTTTGCCCCCAAAACCAAGCACCTAAACACACCAGGATCCTAAGTGAGGGCAAACCCGCTAAATCTTTCTGAGCCTCAGCTTTCTCTTCTGTAAAAGGGGGCCGCGATCACAGGAAAGTTTGTGTACTACATCAAATAGTGACTATTGCAAGTCCAGAACTGGCCAT
>NW_005280919.1:0-446 GCF_000412655.1 Myotis brandtii
GGCCCATGGGCCGTAGTTTGAGGACCCCTGTTCTAGAAGCTACTATGTGCCATGATTGTGTGTGTTAAACTGGATTATTACTAATTGTTCACCTTAACCTCACATTTACAGAAGAAAAAGAAATGAAAAGCCTGAGTATTTTAACTAACTTTTCTACATTGTGACTTCAGTTTTCTTATGACTCTCAGAAGAGTTATTGACCTTCAGTTGTTCAGCTTTTCCCTTATTGTGATAAGATCTTGGACCAGAAACCTGAAGTCCATAACTTTACTTCTAATCTTGCTCTATAATTATACTTTTGGAAGGAATACGTAGCGACATTTTTAAAATATACTTTCTGTCTTATAATCTTTATTTTTATTGAAGCATTTATTAATTTATATTTAATATAATGATTATGTTTTTGGCATATACATTTATCTAAATTTTTATTTTCTCTCATTCTC
>NW_005280920.1:0-446 GCF_000412655.1 Myotis brandtii
AGAGATACTGCTTGATTTCTGCCTTATATTATTAGGGACAAGCTGGCCCTGGTCTTTGAACTACAGGAAAAAGGGAAGGAATTAACATGGTCTGAGTGTCCTTTAGCCAGATCCTTTACAGAAATCCCACAAGAAGAGTACTAAATTCCACACCTGACAGATGGGAAAACTGAGGCTCAAAAAACACTAAATGCTTGACCCAAAATCACCAGCTAGGAGGCAGCAGAGCTGGGAATGGGGTCCAGATCTATCTGATCCTGATACACCTGAGCTCTTTCTCCTCATGCCACTGCCCCCATATGCAGATGCTGAAATGGTCACAGACACAAATGGGGTGCGTGTGGGTGACATCCTTCAGCCTGGACGGATCACTCAGGAGACTTTGCTTCTAAGTTCTGAGCAGATAGATGGCTCTCCTGGGAGTTAGAAGGTGCCTGAAGGAATTC
>NW_005280921.1:0-446 GCF_000412655.1 Myotis brandtii
CACGCCTCACCTCACAAGCAATACTGATCTACATATTCTTTAATTTTGTTTACATTACAGGAACAAACCTTCAAAAGTATGAATGTACATAGATGAAATAAATTAAGAAGGCAATTGGAAAGTCAATGAATGGTTTTAGGAAATCTATAACAATTCAGGATTATTTTCGGGAGTTAGGATATTACATAGTAGTACTATAGATCTGAACTCATGGCTGTTCAAAGAATGTTCACATAGGACGTTAGAGAGGCTCTCCCTGCATTGTTCATCACTAAATTCTTCTTAACTTTTGCAGAGATGGTTTTACTGTTCCTTCTAACCGTAATCTGTTGTTAAATTTTCAGAAAGAGATGATTGGCAGCGTGACTATTAAGCTGTTAGTATCTCTCACTGAAATGGGCAGCAAACCTATCCTCTAAAAGTGAATTAATGGTGTTTATAGACTG
>NW_005280922.1:0-446 GCF_000412655.1 Myotis brandtii
AACAACAACACACCCAACTATTGACTACATTAAGGACTTAATATAATGGGGTAAGTACCTAAAAATATGTAAACAACCCATCCGATCCTAGGATGGACAATTTCACCCAATTTGGATAAGAAGACAAGGTTGGGGAAAGGGTCTTGGTGCCTGGCTGATTCTCAAATCAGTACATATAAGTAAGTCAGAAGGAATTTTTTCTCAGGTAAAAGCTACTACATGACATAAAACAAATGCAACAAAAACCAGTATATGCTGGAAATTACACCTATTTCAGTGCTGTTATAGATCAGAACATAAGGTAGGGGATGATGAGAACAGAGGATGCAGAAGAAAGAAGAGATCAAATGGTAATGAGCCTTCCATGCCATGCTAAAGACCTCCGTTTTTGGGGGGGTTGTATTTTATTTTAGTTTTAATTAATTTACATAACTGTGTAATTATTA
>NW_005280923.1:0-446 GCF_000412655.1 Myotis brandtii
GACAAAGTAGTAGGATGTAGACAAGGGGGGGTTTAGAGGATTTGACGGGCAAGAGGCAGGTGAGATGACTGAGGATATAAACTGGCTAAGCAGGCTATGGGAAGGAAAAGCTGCTTTTAATGGATAGAAACTGGGCAGGCTAATGTGGCTCTTTTGATCCAGGTGTTTTAACTTAGAAGACATTTCATAAAGGTCAAATCAAAATGCAAAAAAAAAAAAGTGTTTTAAGGCCAGGGCATGCCTGCTCGGATAGTCAGAGCCTCATCCCTTCCCTAATATTTATCTCAGATACGAGATAGAGTACAGGTCAGGGAGTAAGTAATGACACAAGAAATGGGCAAGGTCCGGGCATGTGTGAAATTTACTGTTGTCATCATTTCCTAGAGGGGGAAAAAGAAAGTCTCCTGCTTTTAGTCCATTTCTAGGCGATGTCAAATGACCACTTC
>NW_005280924.1:0-446 GCF_000412655.1 Myotis brandtii
GGAGGCGGCCAGCAGTCGGGCGCCTGTGGGGGACGCGGGCGGGGAAGGAGAGTCCCGGCGAGAACCCCACCTGCAGAGCAGAGCTGGGGGAGGACACGGTCAGGACGAGCTCAGGTGGCCCGGAGCCCCGATGGCCTCTGTCGGGTAACCCTTCTGGGTCGCTAGCGACCTTGTAGCTCGCGCTCACATGGTCGTGCTGTGACACAGGACTGACTGAAATGACCACCGACTGAGCAAACGGGGGATCGAGATGATGAAGACGGAAACTGGGGAGGAACTGAGGCCGTGGAAGGACGCAGAGCAGGAGCAATTCCTTGGACGAAAGTTTATTAACTTAAAAGAAAAGATGAACTAAGGTGAACAGTGAGTCAGAAACCCAAACAGGAAAAAGCCAGCAGACCTCCCGGAACCTGGTTGGCAGAGACCCCGGGGGACGACGAGGGAGA
>NW_005280925.1:0-446 GCF_000412655.1 Myotis brandtii
TGAAAACCCAGCAGCTAAATTGACATCTGCCGCAAGTACACAGCACACACGCTAGACTGAAAAGGTTTAAAACAACAGAGGAATGGAAAACACCTCATCAATCACTTTTCTATTTAGTACGTGTTGAAATGATAATTGGGGGTACATGAGATATATTTTTAATTTCTCTTCATCTGTTTCTAATTTTTTACTAGAAAATGTAAAATTGCACATGTGGCCCTCGATATATTCCTACGACTCGGCAGCTGAACTTTCTTCCCAGAGAAACAGTGGACCGTCCGGAGGTGGACCATCCGGAAATATCCTGTCCCCTTTGGCTCCTGGTTTCAAATGACGGGCCTAAGTCCATTGTAACAAAGGTTGCCAAACAGTGGCTAAGGCCAGTCAGCACATTTGATTTGGTCCATGTCAGGTATTAAAAAAAAAAAAAAAAAAAAGGAAAGTTA
>NW_005280926.1:0-446 GCF_000412655.1 Myotis brandtii
GGCTGGTATAACAGGGCTGGAATACAGTCTGTATTTCAGTCATTATAGTTGGCTTCCTCCTTGGTCTTCTAAAAGTCCTAAATGAATTAAGATTGAAAAAAAAAAAAAAAAAGCTCCTCTGTGCCAGTATCTCCCCAGGTCAGGAACCAAGTGACTTTTTTTTCTGGCCAATCCCTTCTCACTTAATTACCCACCTGGTTATTGACATAATAAGGCTGCCTTCTGCAGTAGGAGCTAACTATCCCAAAAGAATTGTTCCCACATTTCTGAGACAGTTAAAAATATGCTTAAAAATCCAGCATGATAGTTCACCAAACTAGGACACAGAAAGCTTTTATCTTTTTTTAATCTCCCCAACTTACTCTGACTCCCCTTATTGGGTACATGATAGTTTCCTGTACAGTCTTCAATGCTTGACTAATTCATTAATAAAAATAAGAGTACCT
>NW_005280927.1:0-446 GCF_000412655.1 Myotis brandtii
GGAATCGAACCATGACCTCCTGGTTCATAGGTCAACGAACAACCATTGAGACATACTAGCCAGGCTGAATCAACATTTGTAAGACCCCAACCCCGGGGATCTGCATTTTCAACCATCCACTCCCCCCAGGTCATTCTTACGTACTTAAAGTTTTTGAGCAGCTGATCCTGATCACCATGGATGGACTCTATTTTTGTAAAGCACATATCAAATATGAAAACAGTATTGAAGGGAGAAGCAGGCTTTGGGATTAAATACTAGCATGGATTCCTGGGGGGAGATCATAGCAACTCCTTGTCTGGATTTCTCTAAAAATATAAAACAGATGGGATTGGTTTGTTGCTACCCAGGCATCGCTTGTAAAACTTCAAGAAAAAAACCCAAAATTTCAGTGGAGATTCTGGACAAAAAGTTTGGAAATGGGCCCTACAGTTGGAATAGTGTCT
>NW_005280928.1:0-446 GCF_000412655.1 Myotis brandtii
ATGTATTAATGTCACACAGAGAAGTGCTCCTTTCACTGGTCTCAGGCTATGATTTGGGATTGTGCCAGTTTTGGAAGAGCACAAATCATCCCAGTTATGTCTTGAGAGCATTTCTCCTTGAGGCTCAGGTCCAGTATTGGGGTTGGTTGAAGGGTAATATACTCCCAACCCCTGGGGCAAAGTAATTCTATCTTGCTGGAGTTTTCTTTCTGGGCTGCTGTGGGGACACACAGCACTGGCTCAGTTTGGGGAATGAGTAAGTGCGTAACTCAGGATTCATCTAAATAAGATGTGGGATGAACTTCTGCCCCAATTAGTTGGAATCAGAAACATCATGGAAATAATGCAAAAATTCTTGGCCTGGAAGGGCAGAGCTGCTCAGGGGCAGGGGCAGGGCTGGAGCCTATGTTACTGTTTATACTAGTTATGACACTGTCCCATGCCCT
>NW_005280929.1:0-446 GCF_000412655.1 Myotis brandtii
AATAAAACTGAACATCTACTCATATGTACATATTCACATGTAGTTTGTATGTTATGTATATGAACATGTATGTGCATGCACATACACACACACCCCTACCTCCTGGCTCAATCCCCTGAGACCAAGAAACAAAATGACAATGACAATTCTTAACATCCCAGACCTTGAGGTTAAATACCGTTCTCTAATAAAATAAATGGTTGATTCCAGAGCTGGGGCAAAGGAAAAGATGAGCATAACATAAGAAGTGTTAAAATAAAATGGGGCATATTACAAGGGCACAAGAGTCAACTTAAAAGGTTGGCCAGATATGGGACAATTTTAGCACCAAAACAATTATAGCAGTAAATTATAAGTCATATTAAAAAATATTTCACAAACCCCTATAAATAACAAATAAATGAATTTGCTTATTGTAGAACGTCAAGTGCTGACTGCTAAATATG
>NW_005280930.1:0-446 GCF_000412655.1 Myotis brandtii
ATTCATAAGAGAAATACATGTCTGTGGTTTACCTCCAAGGAGTCAACCTGGGGGCAGGGAGAAAGGACAGGATGGAGCCTATGCTTTTCATTTAATGTAGTTCTCTACTTATCATTTTCATACCAGACACGTATTTTCAATTTTGAAATCTAATTAAATAAAGGAATGACTAATCATATAACTGTGCCTGAGTACATGCACAAGAATGTAATTGCTTCACTGTTTAGAATAACGATCAGTAGGGAAATGCTTTTAAATACTGGGCTATCCTATGAGAAAATATATAAATAATGATAAAGCAGACCTACATATCAACTGGGAAAAAGGTCTAGGATCTAGGACTCAAAACACTGGAGAATGAGGTTCATTTTATGGATGTAATTGAATAAATGTGCCAATGTACAAAATTCCTCCAAAATGTTGTTTATACAGTGATAGCAAAAAAA
>NW_005280931.1:0-446 GCF_000412655.1 Myotis brandtii
TGGTGTGGGAGTTACAGCGGAATAAAGCCTTGTTTTTACACCAAAATGTGAACATCCAAACTCCACTGCTGTCCGGTGAGGGGAGAGGTCTGGGCCGCACGGAGCCGCCGGGGCCCAGGTACGGGCTGAGGTCAGCCCTCCCCCTTCCTCCCAGGGCAGCGGGGGAGGGGCCAGGATGAGGTCGGGGCGATCCGGGAGAGGAGAGCTCGGGGTGCACACTGTTCCGGGCAGGGAGGCAAAGCTGGGCAGGAACTGGGTTCTTCCCGGGAATGAAGCCCGGAGACATTCGACAGGGCTCCGTGCGGGCGGGGCAGGACGAGGCCCGGGGGACGTCCCTTTCGCGTTCCGTGAGCACCGGCCCCAGGGAAGGGGGACAGGCCTGGCCGGTGGTGCCTCTGCTTCAGTGTCACCCGGACAAGACCCCTGTCCGTCCACAGGGCTACCTT
>NW_005280932.1:0-446 GCF_000412655.1 Myotis brandtii
AAGGTTTTAAATTAAAATTGACAAATAGATCTAAAGTTCATATGGAAAAGTAGGTTAGAATGGGAAGCAAAATGATAATGTGCACTCATATGGTGTTTACTCTGTGTCACTGTTCATGTAATGCAACAATTCTATGAGTTAGATTCTATTAACCCTTTTTATAGATGAAACTGAAGTCCAGTGGTTAAGTAGCTTTCCCAAGGCCACACAACTAGTAAGTAACAGGATTTAATCCCAGGCATATTGGTTCTAGGGCCTCTCCACTTAACCAAGAGGTGCTGCCTATTCTATTAAAAAAAAATTATAGCTTCACAAGTTTAAGTGCATACCAGTGTATGAATGAACAGACATCAAAGGAAAATAAAGTTCAGAAATAGACCCCAAATATATATGGGAATTCAATATTGGAAATGGTATTTCAAATTAGGAAAAGAATCCTATCTAAT
>NW_005280933.1:0-446 GCF_000412655.1 Myotis brandtii
AGATTAGAATGTGCCTTCTTCAGTCAGAACAAAACAACCACTGTTAACAGAGCACGATGACTATTTCTTACAATTCTAGCTGGTCCCCGGTGTTCTATCTGTGCCCCTCACAACTCCAGCTCCGGGCGGAGCCTGCAGCAAGGGGCTTCTCTGTGCCTCGGCTGGTGAGAGCAGTAGTGCCACTTTTGACGTCACCAAAAATAGGGACGCAGCTGAGAAGTTGGTGTGACCCGGAGAATGAGAGCAGGGCAGGAGTTTAGGGTTGGCCCGAGACACATACACAGCAAATGGCACCCCATTTCCCTGGGAGAGGGGTGCCGGGCCTGGGTGCCAGTGGGCACAGTGGCCACAGTCTCAGGCACAAAACCCCCTGAGGGGGTGTTGAGTTTCCAGAGAGGAAGGCACACCAGGGTGATGAGACCCCTGCGTGGCCCAGGATCAGAGTC
>NW_005280934.1:0-446 GCF_000412655.1 Myotis brandtii
AATTACCATGTTTGTCTATTATTAGATAGGATAGGTTGTATTTTTACTCCCAAACACTTTTAAATGTATATAGCCTAAATGTAATTTTCTGTTATTATTGCCATACCACTTAAAGTCCTCATAAAAGGGATTTTTTTCCATAATTTAAAATAAATGAGTTAATATAGCTTAATCTGAAGCTAGGTGCTGAAAATGCTATTTTATACCTATAAATATAGAAGCCTGGTCTTGACTCTTTTATTAAGAATGATATGACTGCAGTGCCCATCATCTTTACTAGTAAAAATACCCTTGAATTTACAGAAGACCAATGGAGCTGACCTCAGGCCCTCTTTGAAGTATTACACCTGGCTCAACCACATCCCCAGAGTATTCCAGTGATGCAAATTAGAAAGTAAATGAAAGTTTGACCAACTTTTACCAAATTTTGGGCCAGCTATGATAAA
>NW_005280935.1:0-446 GCF_000412655.1 Myotis brandtii
GTGCATCAGGCCTCTAGTAGAATATAAAGATACAACTTATTTGAAAAAGTCTTCATGGCAGATTCACCATAAATAAAGCCAGAAGAACAAAGAAAAGCTATATTCACAACTCATGTCACAGAGGCCTTATTTTCTTGATATAGGTTCCTACAAACCATACAAGGAAGATATAGCACCCAGTAGAAAATGGGCAGGCATGTTAACAGATGACTCAGAAAAAAAAATTCATGACAAAAGAAATACCGCTTACAACTAAAATGAGATATATCTTTCAACAATCAGATTGATAAAGATAAAATTTTTGATAACACACTTGTGTTAGTGTAGGGTAACAGAGCATTTGATTTTGGGAGTATAAATTGATATAATCTCTGACAAAATTAAATTGGCTATATTTATAAATAGCATACAAATCCTTTGACTCCACAATTTCATTTTCCAGGAAT
>NW_005280936.1:0-446 GCF_000412655.1 Myotis brandtii
TCTCTGTGCAGTGCAGTACAAACAGCCCCTCCTTAACACACAGCCCCCACAGATCTGCTTGCAGGCCCTGAGCTAACCCCCAGCACACCCGAGACCCACTTATTCTGCGGGGGCCTGGGCCCGCTTGAAACCCTCCTCGCTCCACCACAGGATACAGATGGCTGTATTATTAATAGTCATGATTAATCGGCACCCGTGTAGGAGCTTTCCCCTGGGCAGCACAGCCCCAGGACAAGCAGCCCCGGGAGGTCCCTCTCTCTCTAGTCCCCACTTGTAGGGGGCGGGAGGCCAGACCAGAGGTGACTCACAGGAGATGTAGCTGGGAGTGGCCCAGGCCTGGATCCCAGTCTGGTGGCAGCACCCCATTGTTCTGCCCAGAAGTGGAATCTTCCCCACACCCATCTTCAGCCCCAGCACAGCTCAGTCCTGGGGTGCTGGTTGCTAGG
>NW_005280937.1:0-446 GCF_000412655.1 Myotis brandtii
GAGGCGCCCTGCCCGCTGGCACCGCACAGCTGATCTTCAGGGGCCTCAATGAGCTGCCAACAGACTCCCTCTGTGTAGAGTTTCGCCCTGGCGCTGCCGCCGGCCAGCTGCCCTGCGCGCCCCTCTCCCGCGCTGCCCTCCAGCTGCTCTGGCAAGGGGGCTTGGGAACTAAGGTTTCCTCCCTGTCAAAGCCTCCTTTCTCCTACCTCTGACCGTCAGCTGGGTGCCAGGTCCTGCTGGCGGGCGGCGGGGCTACCAGAATGGAAAAGACCCTCTTTGTCCCTCTAGGCGGCCACAGCCAGGTGGGAGGCTGACCCAGCGACCCAGCTTGTCCCTGCGCAGGCAGCCTGGGGCGGGGGCTGCCCAGGTGGTGAGCGGGCGGGGCTGGATGCTCCTCCTGCCGTCTGCAGGCTGGCTTCCTTGGTGTCCCCACTCAGCCCAGCCCC
>NW_005280938.1:0-446 GCF_000412655.1 Myotis brandtii
GGGGGGATCTCCTTTGGGTATTTTTCACAATAAATTTAATCTCATGCTTAAGTTGATAACACCATGTAAAGCAGTGTGCAGCCTTTAATCTTCATAGGATGTTGAATATTATTCATGCTGAGGACAAAAAAAGAACCTCTGTCACCTCCTTCTATCGTTATAATTTCCTCACATATGTTGCTCATATTTATATGTATGTACTGTGTATATGTACACACACAGAAGGTCTACACACATGTACCAAGTCCTTGCAAATGGTATAGGGCTGAAATCCAGAGTCATTTTACTTGAGCATTAAACAAAAATTACATTTTCTAAAATCAAATGGCTTTATAAATCAAGAAGGGAAAAACTAAACATTACCAAGCTGTGTTTGTTTAACACTGAAAAATCTCTATCACACTGAAACACACACACACACATACATACACACTCACACACACATA
>NW_005280939.1:0-446 GCF_000412655.1 Myotis brandtii
TTTTTTTTATTCCATTGTTCTGAACAATGAATGCACTGCCATTGCCCAGAGTGTCTTTAATTGTTGAGTCACCTCTTTTAAACTTAAGCTTTCTTGACTCTTGGCTACCTGGAGGCTAAAAGGCAAACTTTCTTATTTTCACTTCATTTTAGTGCCTTCCAGGGCATTGAGAGAAGATGGGAAACATATCACCCTAGATCTGTACCCTTGCCTTGCTTTCTGGCTTAAGCAGCCCTAACATCTGCTTGCATTTTTCCAGTGGTCAAGGAGGCAAATATCTGCTACTGCCATCTCTCCTGCTACTGACTACAGGTCCTGCTGGGTCAGCTGGCCCTGGTCCTTCTGTCTCTCTTGAATATGTCATGGTAATCTCTTGCTCGTGACCACACTGCGTACCATCTGCTTGGGGGTTGCTTGTCACCCTTGAGGTATGAGACAACAAGGAA
>NW_005280940.1:0-446 GCF_000412655.1 Myotis brandtii
GAGGGACCTATGAAGGTCCTAGAATGAGAACATTTTAAATAAAACCTCTTTCTTTCCCCAGGTTAGGGAATCTGTGTTAAATCGTTTCCTAATTGCAAAACACCATTTTCTTCTTACGGATTTGATAGTTGAAGAAGAAGTTCCCAATATCAGGTAAAAGCAAACTTTTGTTCCTTCTAAAAATTATTTTTATTGCATTATATTAAAATTTTCATGTAAATCTAAGATGCTTATCATTGTTTAGTGTGCATTTGGGCCACAAATAACACTGGAAACGGATAAAGCTTGATTAATGCCTTACGATTGCATTAGGTGAGGGGTCTTTATTAGTCACACGAGATCCTCTCCATCATGGGCCCAGGAATCCTGTCTCCCTTCCCACTACTGCCACGTCAGCTTTGCCAGGCTTTGCCATTATTTTTTAATATGTTTTTATTGATTTTTAG
>NW_005280941.1:0-446 GCF_000412655.1 Myotis brandtii
TTGTCATAAATTCAGTGCTTTTGGATGTACTGGTTAAAGTCCTTTGGAGAGGGCATTCTTAGAGATGGGGCTATTTGGTGCTCTTCTTTCTCGTCCTATTCTTCCTCCTTTCCCTCTCTTCCTCGTGTAGGACTCAGGAGGGTCACTTCAGGTCATGAAGGAGAAGAGAACAGCAGCCCTGGACAAGAGGAAGGAAGCTCGGGGCCTTCTTTAAACTCGTGGTGATTCTAGCTTTCCATTGTGAAATATCCTAAAACTCAGACCTTTAAAATACTATGAGCAAAGTAATTCTTTCACATACTTAAAAATGAAAAAACATTACATGAACACTAGTTAAAGGACTATAAGAAGAGAAAAATAATTGAAACCAAAAAAATGAAAAGGCAGAGCTCATGTGGGAAAAATATGTCGGAAAGAAACTCAAACAAATGTAACTGCTGTTTAAA
>NW_005280942.1:0-446 GCF_000412655.1 Myotis brandtii
AGATTATATTTTAATAATTCCCACCACAAAAAAAGAAAAGAGAATTATGTGACTTAGTAGAGGTGCTAACTATTGCTACAATGGCAAGCATATTACGATATATAAATGTATCAAATCAACATGTTGTATGCCTTAAATTTACACAATGATATCTGTCAAATATATTTCAATTAAAAATAAAATAAACACTTCTATAAACAAACAAACTTCTGGCTGATGTCTTGCTCTAGAATGGGGGCAGGCCACACCTAGAGAAATCCTTCTTCTTCCTTTCTTTAAGGACTACACAACACAGACAATCTGGTTGATTTGCAAGCTCCATGGGCTTCTTTTATTGACCCAAGCTCTGGTTATATTTGGCAATCCGAGTACCTGTATAGACGGTAGTGGAGCCCTGCTTGGTAATACTTGCTTTGAGGATATGTGTTAGGGGAGAAGTAACAAAA
>NW_005280943.1:0-446 GCF_000412655.1 Myotis brandtii
AAAAAACATATTAAAAAGTTATTTAAAAAATAAAAATCAACAGAAGACATGAATTTCTCCAGATTACAGATTTCTCTCCACTGGCTTTACTGGGTGGACAAACACATATGTATTCTTTTCCTTGAACTGGAAACTCCATATTAGTGTATGGTGATAACACAAACCTTATTCAGTAAGTCGAAAGTTACTGAGAAGTTTCATTCAGCTTCTTCCTCAAACCCTAGGAAATGTAAAAGTGATATTAAGGCCTTCTGTCAGCCAATAACACTGGATTGAAACAAGACCAGATAGGACAGTAATTTACAAACTTTTCAATTTTGGACATGGCCAGGAATTTTCTCAGACTAGAGCACTATCTTTCCCTGTCTAACCATTTGTTTAAGTCTCTAACCTCATGCTTACTCCAAATATTTGGATGCTATTCATCTATTAAGAATACATCTGTC
>NW_005280944.1:0-446 GCF_000412655.1 Myotis brandtii
AAGCATGATGGTTACTGAGCCCAGGACTGAGCCGACCCAGAGAAGGGGTTCAAGACAGTAGGCCAGTGTCTTCCTCTGGGGATGGAGGCTCATCCATCCAGGGGGAAGAATAGTCATGGCCGGAGTCACAGCTGGCTCTCCCAGCCCAACCCCTTGCCAGTTCTTTGGCCCATGAGGCTCTAGGACCCTTCATAGACTCAGGCAGAAGGGAAGACCCAAACCCCAGATAACTCATAAGGCCCCTCCCCACACAGGACCCCAGAACTGACCAGCACTGAGCCCAGAGGAAGTAGGGGGCTCATCCCCTCTCTCAGCCTTGGAATAGAGCTGTCAGTGATAGAGCTGTGGCACCTGTGCCATTCAGCTCGTCATGTAGGGCGTGGTCATATGGTGGGGCAGTTGCTTAGTCTAGGGCAGTGGTTCTCAACCTTCTGGCCCTCTAAATA
>NW_005280945.1:0-446 GCF_000412655.1 Myotis brandtii
ATGGGCCGAGTACTGAGAGCACCTGCGACCATGTGCAATCCATCCTGCTGACACTGTTTAACATTTGCCACAATTGTTAAACATCGTTCATTTTGATGACACTGGGAATATAAATTGTGATAATGTGAAAAGGGGAACCATGAATATAAATATACACCAGTCAACAAAAAAAAGGAAGGTAGGTTGGGAAAATAACTTCAGGTCAAAGAGTTGTTTAGCTACTGAATTTATATTCTGTGCCAGAGTGATCTCCATTTAACAGAAAATAAGAAAAAGAAATAAAATGCATACCGCAATTTATGTTTGCTTGGATCCACACTTCATTAGACTCAGGCAAAATCTGATCCGACCCCCTTGTCTCCCTTCACCTCCTACTTTAAGACGGCAGGGTTATTAGGCTTCAACTGTGACTGGTATATAAGATTACAAGTCTTTGCTAAGAATAT
>NW_005280946.1:0-446 GCF_000412655.1 Myotis brandtii
TTATTATTCTCAGTAAAGTTATTTATAAAAGCTTTTATTTTGTTAGAAATTCCCTTGTTTCATGTATTAAATGCACGGATCACATTTGGAAATGTTAATGGCTGTAGCACTGCTGAAGAAACTCAAAATGTGGAAGGGACCCAGGCAGATTCAGGTAAAAGAAAAAGGGGTTTTGTGATTTTTTAAAAAGAAAATTCATACATTTAGTCATTATACTAATTATTCTGTTTGGAGTATCTTATAAAGTAGTTCTCTGTACTGAATCAGGAAAATTTTGGATTTAGTTTAAATTCAGTGAAAAAAATTGAGAATGTGTATTAAAAACAGCATATTCTTTAAAAATGACTTTATTCAGGTGTAATGTAGATACAATAAAATGCTCTCATTTTTAGGTGTGATAGGTCAATGCATTTTGACAAATGTAACCACCTCCACAGTCATGAGAG
>NW_005280947.1:0-446 GCF_000412655.1 Myotis brandtii
TTCCTCTCTGAAATCAATAAAAATATATTTAAAACTTAGAAATGACATAATCTCAGTGTGAAGTCCTAACTTGAAATGGATCAATTTAATAATGAAAACTTCACTGTGTTGTTCTAATAGTTCTATTTCACCACAGGTGGGGGAAAATTTAATCATATATCATTACTTAGGAACCACTGCTATAGATAATACCAGTCTAGATATAGCAAATTATTTTAAGAATTGCATTTGAAAGCCATTTGTGAAATTTTTGCTGCCTTTATTTTTATAATCCTCACTGGAGGGTTTACTGATTTTAGAGAGAGGGGAAGGCAGAGCGAGAGAGAAATGTCGATGTATGAGAGAAACATCGATTGGTTGCCTCCTATACATGGCACCACCAGGGATCAACCTGCAACCTACGTATGTGCCCGGCCTGGAAAGCGAACTGGCAACCTTTCAGTACA
>NW_005280948.1:0-446 GCF_000412655.1 Myotis brandtii
TGAGATAAAGTCCACATGTATATTCCAAGATTGTTCATTGTAAAAAATAGTACTAATCATGGCTTCCTGTCCATGTGTTTTAGTATTCTTATGTCTCAAAAATTGTTCATTTGGTTAAATTAATTGACTTGTAATTTACTTTCTATTAGAATTTAGGCTGCACCCAAAACAGAGAGTTTGAACTTTCTAGGGTATATGATACAGAGTGAATATTAGAAGAATATAAACTGAGAAAACTTAATTTTATTCTATGCATTCTCTTATTTTATACAAACTTGGTCAGTGTTGCATCTCCCTGTCTCAGAGCTGTTATATACAAATTAGGATGGTAATGCTCACTCTCTGACATACCCCTTAAGAGCTGCATATTTATGAAAAGTTTTTCTATTCACCTGATACAGTTTAATTCAATTTTTGCCTCTGCACTCTATAGATTTATATGGACA
>NW_005280949.1:0-446 GCF_000412655.1 Myotis brandtii
GTAGCTAGGAAGTGAGAGAATATCCTGAAAGTGCCTTTTCCTTTTCTTTAGTCAATTAGAAACATTATTAGGACAAGCTAATGGAAAGATGGCCTTGAATCATTTTAGCTTAGAAAAAGTACTCGTAATTGCCCTCAACCTCTGCCATATATTTGTGTCCAGGGGTTTCACTTAAAATGTGTCTTCTATAGATTAAAGAGCAACAAGGACTGTCACAGGCAAGTGAAAAAATACAGAAATCAAACCTCATTTACACTGACACACTCATTATAAACAAGGCCTTGGAGGAAACTCACCCTGCTATTGACTTTTCTGGGTGAATCATAAGTAAAAATAGACTACATTTTATCTGTGGGATTAAGAAAGGAGTCCTGCCAGGTAAATTTCTATGATTGTCTTTGAGGTCAGCTTTGAAATTCAGCTCGGAAATCTTCTGTGAATTTCAA
>NW_005280950.1:0-446 GCF_000412655.1 Myotis brandtii
CCAACAGAGGTGAGAGGCTTAGAGGAGAGAGGGGACAGGGCAGAAAGGGGTGGGGTAGAGGAGACAAAGCTGGAGCAGGCAGAGGGGTGGATGCTCCAGGAAAAGGGGTAGATGGGCACTGAGGTGGGCCCTTGGTCACCTCGCCTAGCTGGGTTCCCTGAAGTCCTATGACTGACCTGTCCTATTTGTATCCTTCACTCTAGTGCCAACTGGCCTTCTGGTGCCTACCTGGCCCGCCTGGCAGCCACCCAGGTAAGCTGGTGGAAAAAGACTTTATTCCACTGAGGAAAATCCATACATGGGCAGAAGCAGAAACTTAGAAGCCCCCAGACCCAGAATGACAACAGGGCCTTGGCCCAAGAGACCTCATAGATTAGCCCTCCAGAACCAAAGAGACTCTAGAAGAGTCTCAGGCCCAGGGGATTTCCTACCCAAAGGGCCTGAAT
>NW_005280951.1:0-446 GCF_000412655.1 Myotis brandtii
TGGTAGTACTTGTCCATGAAATTTCTCTGTAATAACTAGAACTCTCATCCATGATAATGTCCTCTAAATGGCCAACCACAGTATCCAATTCTGCACCAGAGGCCAAAGAGGAAGACAGCCCTAAACTCTCTTCCTCTAGCATGTCCATCACTCTGACTGGTGCTGCCGCATCCACCCCACTCCGGGCCCATCCGCCTCCTACCCTTCCAGCTGCCCGGGCCCAGCCTCCATTCTGCTCCGCAGAGCCCCAACCAAGCATCCGGGAGGCCTTGCCACCGAGGCCACCGCAGGGTCACTGGCTAGCCATGTGCCTCCAGGGCCTCTGCATGAACCTTTGCAACCTTTGCACGGGCCTGGCGGCAATTACCCTGTAACTTGCTTCTTATTACCAACATTTTTTTTTATATTATCCATATGGATTCTTAGACCTATAATTCATTTTCCCA
>NW_005280952.1:0-446 GCF_000412655.1 Myotis brandtii
AAAAAAAAAAGTTGTTGAAATACTGAAATGTTTCAGTGCAGTGATCTCAGCTGAGGACATGCTTCAGAGTATCTGTAGACCTTTGAAAAAGTGATTCCAAATCACTGGTCTAGAACAAGGGCTACAATCTACTGCCTGTGGCCAAACCCAGTTAGCTGCCTATTTCTGTAGTAAAGTTTTATTGAAACATAGCACGCCCATTCATTTGTGTAGGAATGAACATGGCTGTGATTTTCCCCCACAATGGTGGAGGTTAATAGTTAAGACAAAGAGTCTATGTATGGCCCACAAAGTAAAAAATATTTACAGGACATATTTGCTGACCCCTGCTCTAGAGCAATGACACGTTCTGGAAATTAAGAATTAATGAATAGGCATTTAGAGAGTAAATTTAGAATAGTCAATTACTTTTATGCAATATTACTTCATGTTAAAAAATTAAAACA
>NW_005280953.1:0-446 GCF_000412655.1 Myotis brandtii
TTGGTGATAGGAAGCAAGACAGACAAGATGATGTCCAAGAGGTGATGAATTCCAGATCTCACAGGCCTTTGAAGGTCCATAAAGGGCTTTAGCCTTTATTCAAGATGAGCTGAGAAACATCAATGGCTTAAAATGGGTGAATGGACATGATCCATGTTACATGTTAAAAGAATCATTCTGGAAATGAATTGTAGGGAGGCAAGAGTGAATGTAGGAAGGAAAGTAGTGAAAGATGTGAGTAGTGAGAGCATCTTTTTTCAAACTCACATGAATTTGGGTTTGCCAGTTTTAAGAGTAAGGTTGTTTGCCTCTGGCAGGGAAGGGAGCAGTCTTCTGGCTGTCTTGGGCATCATATAGAGGATGCACTGTGATTGCTTGACTTTGACCTGTTTTATGGCTGCAAGATTGTGTATTTTCTCATCCAGGCTGGACTGTGAACCTAGAGG
>NW_005280954.1:0-446 GCF_000412655.1 Myotis brandtii
TTTAAGTAGCTAAATTCAGAACTGATGATTCCTGCCACACTCCCTGCATCACACCCCCACACTCATAAGTTCTCACACTTCCTCACTGGGCGTTTTCCTGGCCTGTGGAGTGCATTAGGGTTGTTTACTTTCTGGAAAACTTTTAAGAAATCTGCTGTTGGCCATGCCTCTTCCATGCTTGACCGGCCCCAACTCCCTGCAGCCTCAGGAAGAGCTGATGCCCATCTTGTCTGCATCCTCTTCTCTGCCTGGCACTGCCAGGGACAGGAAGCACTTGTCAATTCCAGTCAGCAGGCTCTTGCTGAACAGAGGCAGGGAACCAGGGCCTCAGCTCCAGCTGAATGCCCTGGAACCTGTTCTACCCTCTGAGTCCATGTGCCAAGTGCCAGGAGAACCCACAGCTTCTTGGCCTAGTCGGTGGTCGGCAAACTGTGGCTCGCGAGCCA
>NW_005280955.1:0-446 GCF_000412655.1 Myotis brandtii
AATCAAACCCTCAACCCTTCAGTCCACAGGTTGATGCTCTAACCACAGAGAAAAAAACAGCTAGGGTAACTTATTCATTCATTCATTCGTTTGTTCTGGAGAGAAAGACGGACTCAGTTCCTGACCTTAGGAAGTTTAGTGCAGAAGACAGTCTCAGAACGGAAGTGTGATAGAAGCTGAGATCTTGAATATTTTTAGGCCACAGGAAAGGGCGTTTCTTTGCCTGCCCCTAAGGCTGCCATCCCCAGAGGCCAGGATTAGGGCATGGCCTGAGCAGATTCCCCTCTTGTGACTCCTTGTCAATTTGGGAAGCACATCTGTGTCATGCAGGTCTTCCACATTCCACCCTCCTACACACTCATTACTTTTTCTTTTTAAAGCTATTGTTTGTTTTAATTTTTCTTAATGTATTTTATTGATTTCAGAGGGGAAGGGGGAGGGAGAGA
>NW_005280956.1:0-446 GCF_000412655.1 Myotis brandtii
CCCTTCCTCTCTGAAATCAATAAAGATATTTTAAAAAGGAAAGCATTCACTACTTGAAAAAAAAAAGAATCTTTAAAAAAAAAATAGAGTGAGTGTCCGCACTGAGACATGGCAGCTCAATGCAACGTGGGGTCTTGCATGGGGCTCTTTCACTATAAAAGGATTCTTAGGACAACTCTTGAGACCAAATGACAATGATGTGTCAGTTCTGATGGCTCTCGAAGTTCCGTAGGGGACTGTCCTGTGTGCAGGACACGCTAAGGCATTGGGGGTGCTGGACCTCAGGTCAGTGACTGGCACTCAGAAAGCCCAGCTGCCCCAGGCAGCTCTTCTGTAGGTTTGAGAGTCTTTTTATTTTCTTGAGATATATATAAATTAAAAAGAATACATTTGTATCTGAAACAAACTACAAGAACAGTAAAACCCCAGGAGAAATTAGTAAATTG
>NW_005280957.1:0-446 GCF_000412655.1 Myotis brandtii
ATCACGGTTGGTGCTCACCAGCTATTTTCAGGTGAGAAGAGGTGGACGGTTTTGGCTTTGCTAGTGGAGCACAGCAAGAGGGTATCAGCAAGAGTGTGATTATAATGACTGAAATGTAACTTAAGGAGGAGATGCTTAATAATGTTTTCTTAAATTTTTTATTTCTCAATTACAGTACATACAATATTATATTGGTTTCAGATGCACAGCCTAGCAGTTAGACATTTATATAACTTACAAAGTGACCCCCTTGATAGTTTAACACCCATCTGATAGTTATCACAGTATTATTGACTACATTTCCTATGCTCTGCTTTTCATGTCTGTGACTGCTGTTATTACTGGCAATTTGTATACCTTCCTCTTTTCCCCCCATCCCCCAACCTTCCTCCCATTTAGCAACCATCAATTTGTCCTCTGTATCTATTAGTTTGTTTCTGTTTTGT
>NW_005280958.1:0-446 GCF_000412655.1 Myotis brandtii
TATTGGAAATGTGGCCCAGAGTTCAAGAATGATGTCAGGATGCCTCCCAGGTATATCAAGTGTAGCATCGTCCCTTCTGAAAGCCTGGTTCCTTTTGTCCTTTGTCCCTCTACAAATGGCACATGCTTTAAGGTCATGGCCGACCTTTTTTTTTTAAAAGGTAGAACATCTTCCTAATAAGAGTCTTTGACTTCATCTTGGAATAGTCTGGGGCCTCACCGGGTATGACACACCTTTGATCTTCTATAACACGTGCTCCCTACAGCTCTTCTGTACAAACCTTAGAACTGGTAGTCATCTGAGAGAGTCAATAACAGGTTCCCATGATTGTCTAGGACCAAGGAAGTGTGGGGGTGTCGGCCAAGTTCACGCAGCCAGTGACCAGTGCCTGGGTCCCAGCCTCTGACCTCTCCTCGCCGGAAGGAGCAAGTGGCACCTTCCAGACC
>NW_005280959.1:0-446 GCF_000412655.1 Myotis brandtii
AGGGGTCCCAGGGTGTTACGGGAAGTCTGAAGAGCAAGGCTCTTGACCTTGGCCAGTCAATCCCGTGCTCTGGGTTTTGGGGACCTTCTCATCCTTACTGGTGGGTCCCAGCAGGTTAGGTTGGCCCTGGTCCAGGATAGGCCCTGGACATCAGAAAGTTTCCCCTAGGGCTCCTCCCCATCTCCTCGTCAGGATGCTTTGAGGGCAGCAAACCCACATTCAGACCACCCTCAGCGATGGCGTCTGGGCAGCTGAGCCACCCCTCAGCAGCCCCTTCCCCCTGGAGCACTGCGTGGCCCACACCCCAGATCTTGTACACAAAGGCTCTCATTCTCTTCTTTTCTTACACAATAAGCTTTCCAGCTTGCTGGGAAGGACATGATGACCTGATAAACCGGAACCTCAAGCCGGGAGAAACATAAGGCCTTATTTAACCTCCTGGGGGG
>NW_005280960.1:0-446 GCF_000412655.1 Myotis brandtii
TCACAGTCACTGCTTTACCCCAACCCTTGGCACTGGGCCTGAGGCTTAGATCACACTCAAAATGGTTCTGTTTTTCCCATAACCGTGAATGAATAAATTAATGAGTAGATAAGTTGGCCCCTTTAAATAATACAAAGTAGGCAGTTATAAGCATGAAGCATCTTATGGGAAATGGTACGTTTTCTACTTGTGCGCTGAACAAGTTGGTTTTGGCTGCCGACACCCCTTCTTTTGGAGGAGCTACTTCTCCCTCATTCCTGTCCTCTGAGGGGCTGTCAACCACTGTGTCCTCCCCTACAGGCCACAGGGATGGGCATGTGACCCAGGCTGGCCACAACCTTTGGACCCAATGACTTGTCCAGATGTGAGTACAAGACCCAAGCAGGGTCCATGAAAACCCTGCTGAGATTTGCCTGTGGACACAAAGATTGAAAGGGCCTCTCTCC
>NW_005280961.1:0-446 GCF_000412655.1 Myotis brandtii
TCACTTTCAGGTTTGTAACCTTTTTATCTCTTGTAAATCTCTTTGAATTTAGTCTCCATCTCTCTTATCTCTGCCATCTTCCTCTCAGTCACCTTTTACTGTCCAGCAACATTCTCCTAAATTTGCGTATTTCCCTTCTCACTCTCTCCTATCTTTCTTTAAGTGGTATGTTCTTAGCACATCTTCTGTCCCCTAATCACACATTCTCTCTCATTCTCTCTTGTCATCTTGACCTGAGTTTAACTTCATAATTTACTAGCACTGTGTCCTTGGGGAAGATACTATGCTTTTCATTTATTTTGTCCATAAACCTCAGTTTTCTCACGCATAAAATTAAGAGAAAATACCTACCATGCATTTTTGTTATATAGACTAGAAAGAATTCATGTAAATAATAATATAGTAGTCCCTCTTTATCCATGAGGGACACATTCCAAGAACTCCCC
>NW_005280962.1:0-446 GCF_000412655.1 Myotis brandtii
AAACAAAACCTACTGAGATTATGCATTCTCTGGGAGAAAATTCAGCCTTTAAGTTTATGTATGTTGTCTTACAGGCCCAAGAACACCTCGTTATGGAGAAATGATGACTCATGGGGGCTTTACACAGCTTAGTGTTTGAAGGCTGTTAAACAATATTTAACTTGCTTATTAGCTAACTATGCAGAACTGATACCAATTTAAGCATTTTACATTGACAACTACAATAAAGGCTGTCTTTCTGGAAAAATAATCTTATTGAGACTACGCTCATTCAGCTGTTTGTCAAGTCTTTTGTATTCCCAATTACAAATGAAAAGAATAATAATGGTGTGCCAGTCTCATTAAGCTATGGGAGCATAATCACTCTCTGAGATAAACTGTAAATTACAGTTTGTGAAGACTGCTGGGTAGACTAGAAAATCAGCCAAAAAGTGAAGCAATGTGGC
>NW_005280963.1:0-446 GCF_000412655.1 Myotis brandtii
GCCCCCTCACCTGCTCCACCATCCCACTTCCGGAGTGATCAGTCAGGACCAGGCCCCCCGCCCGGCTCCCTCAGATCATGGGAGCTGGGCAGCAGGGGGCTGCCGCCACTGGTTGCCATCTGCAGGGCAATCGGCAGGGTGATTGGGCCACCTGCTCACCAGCTCCACCATCCCGCCGAGGCTTATCAGGGTCGGCAGCGCCTTCACTGCTGCCTGCTGCCAGAGCCCCATCGCCGACGTCCGCCATGGTCCAAGCCACGGTCCACGCCACCCCCTGGTGGTCAGCACATGCCATAGCAAGCCGTCAAACTCCGGGTCTCCTGGTCGAAATCCTGGTGAATGACCACCCCAGGGGACAATTTGCATATTAGGTTTTTATTACATAAGATCATTGTCATTTCGATTTTTACAGTGGATGAGACTCTTTTAAAGATTCATTGTGTTAA
>NW_005280964.1:0-446 GCF_000412655.1 Myotis brandtii
AGAATAAATGAAGTCATCAATCAATGTCTTTTATATCACCCATCTTCTGCAGGACCCTGGGAGTTAAAAAATGTGAGCACCCTCAGAAACACCACAATTTAGTTGGGAAAAGGAAATAAGCACATGAAATATTAAAAGGCACAGAGATTAATATCATTTAAGTACAAAAAAATTGGAAGCCAGTGTGTGATTAATTACCAATGAACAGAGAAGGGCCACTGCAATTTACAAAGGCCAAAATGTGAACACTTTGGACAAGGATATATTTAAGCAAACTCTTCAAGGATGAGTAAAATATGAGCATAAAGGAGACAGGAAGGTGAAGACACTCGTTCCAAAATATGGTAGGAAATGACCATAAATCAGGTAAAGATGGAATATTTGGGAGAGCAGGGAAAAGAGCAAATGTTGAGAATCTTCTGTATCAATCTAGGAAATTGGATTGT
>NW_005280965.1:0-446 GCF_000412655.1 Myotis brandtii
CACACATTTCGTGCAACGGGCCTCTAGCAGGGTAAATAAATATACAAGTAACAAAAATTAATGAATCAATCATTTAATCATCCCTGTTAGTTTTTATACAGGCCCTAAGAATTAAATGTCAGATTAGCACTCAGGCATAAATTGGTTATGATTTCAATTCTGGAAAAAGAACCACATGAGCAATAAAAAGTTCTGTGTTATAACGATGCTCTTATAGTGCTTGGCTACATAACTAAGTTAGCCATCTGGGCCTTACTTTCTTCATTCACTTGGAGATGATTAACTACTCAATTTCAAAGTATCTTTTAACAACAGAAAGCTAAAACTTATGGGATAATTGTTCCGTTCCTTTGATTCTCAACACACTGACAATAATCAAAGCAAATATTACTTCAACATTACAGATTGCAAAAAGAAACAAAAACCTGAAATACTTGAAAAAAAAA
>NW_005280966.1:0-447 GCF_000412655.1 Myotis brandtii
GAGCATCTTCCATTGTTACCTTAAATGACATACACACAGCAACGTCCAAGCAGGGAGAAACTGCTCTGTGGCTGGCACACTCACAGGGAGCGATGGATTTTAAAACTGTTTGCCATGAGCAAATTGACAGTCTTTGCCTTCCCTCACCCAGGGCTCACTCCCTGGGGCCCAGCACAGGCGGAGGTGGATGAGGGCTGATCAAATCGAATCCTGCGCCTCCAGAATCTGAGAGGGTTTTTCTATTCACCATATAGAGGGTTCCCCCTCCCCACCCAATTTCCTTCAAAATCACTTATGAGAGGTCAGAAGAAGGGGTGATAAGCTGTCCACCATCAGGTGGGTTGAAAAGGCCCGATTGCATTCCATCAGAGCAGTGTCAGAGTTTATAAATTGTCGTGTCTGTCTTTACAAAAAGTGATAAAGTCTATCATCTCACACACAAAAAAA
>NW_005280967.1:0-447 GCF_000412655.1 Myotis brandtii
ATTTATTTAGCAAGCCTCAGAAATTACCATTTTTCCATTTAACCATTTAAAGTTATCTCAGACTTTAATTTTCCTATTTTAAAGTGAAAATGAAGCAAAGGAGGGTTAAGCTTGTTTAATAATTGTATTCCCAAATCTAATCTCCTCATGAGGATATTAAGTGCCTTCCATAAGTATGTCTAACTTTACTTATCATACTTGTTTGCTCAGTTTAATCCTCTTCCTGCAGTCTTTGTATTCAAATCCTATCAAATCGTCCTGATTCTAAATCCCTGTATAAGTATGGTACTGTATTTTCTAGTACCTCAGCACACATTGTTTGATGTATTAAAATATCATCTTACTAATTAATGTCTAGAGCAACAATTTTCAACATATATCATATGTTTTGCTTATCTGACAAAAAAATTGGTGTAATTTTTATTCATTCACACCAGACAGCTATTG
>NW_005280968.1:0-447 GCF_000412655.1 Myotis brandtii
GAGAGATTTTAGGGAACGTGGGCCTGACTGGGTGTGGGTGAAGGTGTGAAGAGGTGAGAGGACTGGGGATGAAGACTGTTTCTCCGGCTAGACTGTTTCCTGTGGGTGCATTTGGCCTGTCTTGCTTCACTGCTTCATCCTCAGAGCCTGGCACAGGACCACAACATCGTCAGCACTAAATCAATATTTATCAAGTGAATAAAGGACCCCGGGGATCTGCCTTGGACCAGTGGACTACATTTATTGTGGGGGTGATCGGGTGTTTGACATGAGGTACTTGCTCATCGTCCTTCCTTGGTCCCTTCTCTATGCTGCTGCAGAGCAGTCTCTCCAAGACACAAATCTATCAAGTCCATCCGTGGGTCCTTAGGAACAATGTCCAAAGTCTAAAACATGGTATAAAAGGCCCTCCATGATCTCTCTGCAGCATCTGCACCCTCCCTCCCA
>NW_005280969.1:0-447 GCF_000412655.1 Myotis brandtii
GCAAACTTCTTCTCAGCATTGGAAGCAGACTTTGTGCCCAATTCCTTTTCATCAGTGTGGGAATGTCTGCTGATCAGCTGTGGATGCAGCCAGCTCATCTGCATATTTAGAGGATTGCTCTGGTAGCCTTCTCCCTCCTGCAGGCGCATGTTCCCTGCTCAGGCGGTACCACCAGAGATGGCCCTGCAATGATGCAGAGGCTCATAGTGCACAGAGAGGCAAGCTCATGCAGAATTCCCCGCCAGCTTTTCTTTTCACCCAAGGGAGCTTTCAGAGCAAGTGGTTCTCAAGGGCAGAGGGAAATGGTATGTGAAAAATACTCCTGTTCCATCTCTTTGGTCTGCCAGATAGTCTTCTATTAATGCTAATGTCATAGTCTTCTCATCTGAAGTACCGTAAATTGGATCGCCTCCAGTTCACAAATGATTTGGGTTGGTTGGTTGGAAC
>NW_005280970.1:0-447 GCF_000412655.1 Myotis brandtii
AAAGGGATTTTCCAATCTGGATCTGTAGTAGAGGGAGATCTTCTAGTTTTCAAAGACTACTGAAGATGACTTTGGAGAATATTGAAAGGAAACAGAGATGAGTCCAGTGAAGTAATGTGCATTTAATAGTTGTCCAGTTGTTGACCATAAAACAAAGGTTGACTAGAAACTTTATCACACACACAAAAAAGATTTATTTGGGAAAAAGAAAGGATTGCAGTCTGGAAAGTGCAGACATGGTGATCCCTGTGCAAGTTCTGCCTGAAACAAGAGGAAGTACCTTATGGAGGGGAAGAGGAAGTCAAGGGGAGAGGTGGTTCCAACCCTAGAGCTATGTTTAGCGTAGGGTTCTTCCTGTAGGGCCCTGGCAGTGACATAGAGTGTGAGAGCTCCTCCCACAGGCCCTCCTGATTCCTGTTTAGGTTAAGATCTCTGTCATAACTTTTT
>NW_005280971.1:0-447 GCF_000412655.1 Myotis brandtii
ACAAGAAATTTGGGACTCTTTAAAAGGGTCAGTCTTCAAAAGAAATTTTAACGTCCTTCATTATTTTAAGAACTGATGATACAAGACCAATTTAAGCTCAAAATAAAGCTTAATGAAACTTAGTTCTCAGAATAGTGTTTTGTATTATTTTCATATGAATTTTATCAGTGAATTACTTTTATTATATTTTTATCTTTACATCATATACACTGTGTTTTATTTAATATGTACAATTTAGCAAAAGGAGATATTTAAAATGCAAAGGCAATTTTAATTTGCCCAGAACTGTATTTATTATAGTTACTAGAGGCCCGATGCACGGAAGTCGTGCAAGAGTAGGCCCTCACAGCCCTGCCTGCCTTGCGGCCCCGTGGCCCTGCCCCCTGCCCACTGGTCATTCCAGAAGGTTTTTCCACCCTGCTGTCCAGTCTAATTAGCATATTAGCT
>NW_005280972.1:0-447 GCF_000412655.1 Myotis brandtii
CGGCCACGCTGGCACCTGACCAGCCTTGCAGCCTCCAGAGCTGAGAGCAGTACAGTTCTTTGTTTATGAGCCACTCGGTGATGGTGCTCTGCTCAGGCAGCCGGGGCCTCCACATGCGCCCTCCACACGGCCACATTCAGGGGTACAAAGAGATACCAGCTGGTCCACACTGTGTTCCCCAAATCTCCCCCTTTACGTGACGCCAGGTTCCCTCCGCTGCGCCCTGGACTCGACTGAGCCTCCGTCCTCTGGGGTGTGGGGTGGGCGCCCCTGTCCCAGGGCCCTGGACCAGGAGGGCTGCATTCACCGTCGCAGAGTGCTGTCATTCTGGGCTCGTTCTGAGTGTCAGGCAGAAGCAGGCTGCGGAAGCTCAGGGACGAAGGGAAGGAGGATATATTTTATCCCTCACCCCCCCACCCCCCCAGGGCCTGCTACTCACAAATTCGA
>NW_005280973.1:0-447 GCF_000412655.1 Myotis brandtii
ATTTTATTAACCAATGTCACCCCAGTAAATTCAATTTTAAGAAAACAATGAAGGATTTTGTGTAATTTGTAAAGTTGGGGATTATTATGTTTTATATCATGGATTGTTTTAAGAGTTAAATTATGTAGTAGTTGTACAGAGTGCTTATGCAGTTGTATAGTTCTATTTAAGATCTTTTGTAAATATTTATGTAGCATCACAGGCTAGCTAAGTTATAAATTTTCATATTCTAACAACCGAAAATAACTTTAGTCTTGTTATTGTGGACATTATTACTTCTAAATCTCACCTTTTAAAATAACTAATGACATAGTAAAATGCAAAAATATGATTTTAAGGTCATAATCAATCTATGGACAATATTATCAGTAATTTGTAAAAAGAAATACCACAGGAAGTAGTGCTTCAGAATATTTTCTGGGTTTCCAAAATGGCAGCAGATTTGGT
>NW_005280974.1:0-447 GCF_000412655.1 Myotis brandtii
GACTTTAATGCTACCAGCATTAATGACACTTATGTTCTGAAAAAACAATCTAGGAAGCCTAAGACTTCAAACTTCCTAATCACATATTCTTCTTGCTGACACCAAGGAACCAACCTTTAAAAAATGGTATGATAATAAAAAGGGATAGATAAATGTATGCTTTCCTCAACTTATATTCTCAAATTTAGGGTTGATTTAACTTACAATTCCAAATAATGTAGGTGTTCTGCAAAATGGACCATGGTGATAAAAAAGCTAAAATTAAGATGACAGTACCTTTCCTATTGATAGAAAAAGTCTCATGACTAGAATTTTGTGAATTTGAACTTTACCCGTCAGAATTTTCTTAAGTGTTTGGTACCCAATAAAGGTTGTATTTTAACATGTACAGGATAGACTCTACATTTGCACAGAAATACAAATTGACTTATTTTACATAAATGCCCC
>NW_005280975.1:0-447 GCF_000412655.1 Myotis brandtii
AAAAAAAAGCCATTCTATTAGGCAGTTTGGAAGAATCTGGTGACATCATTTAGTGTTTCACATTGGGCAACCAGATGACAGAATATGGAAAAACCAATGGTAAAAGGCAATGGGTGTGAAGAAAGTGCAAGACAGGGTTTGCAGCTTGAGAAGATGTCAGAATCTTTCCTAATCGCCTTGTATGTTTCAGATTCAGCCCTTCCTGTGGGTGTCCCTATCTCCGGTCCCTTCACCTTCCCATCTGGCCTAGGTAACAATGACTCAGATCTCATCCGCATTGGACATCCCACCAGTTAGGACAGGTATATGGGTTTGAGTACGCAGGGGATATAGATGCTAAGAAAATTATATTTTTTTCCCAATTACTGTACCCAAATAGCATCATTCCTCCTAAATTCAAAAGCGTCATTAAATTCTTCACTCAAATATGCAGCAAGCCTCAAACTA
>NW_005280976.1:0-447 GCF_000412655.1 Myotis brandtii
CCCTGTAAGGACCCTGGCTTCTGTTCAGGGTGAGATGGGAAGGCAAGGGAGGTACATCATCTGATTTAAGCTTTAACAGAATTATTGTTGAGAATAGACTGAAGGATGTCAAGAGAGAAGCAGGAAAATTAATTAGGAAGCTCTCACAATAATCCCATTTGAAAGATTATGGCTCATATGAAGGTGATAACAGTGGAGATGATGCAAAGGGGTCAGATTCTGGGCATATTTGGAAGGTAGAGACAGCAAGATCACTGACAAACTAAATTTGGGCTGTGAGGGAAAATTGTGTCAAAGATGCTGAGAGGGTTATAACCTGAACAAAAATGGAGTTACCTTTCCCAGGATGGGGGAAGAATGCTGGAGAAACACAGCAGGGGAACAGGGGGAGGTAAAAAGTATAAGACAGATTACCTAAGGAAGTCTGATTTTTATCCTCTTAAAAAA
>NW_005280977.1:0-447 GCF_000412655.1 Myotis brandtii
TAAAAATTCTTGCAGCACACTGGTTGAAAATCACTGACCTAGAGTAAAGAAGACTAGTGACTGGTTTAACCTCTTTGTAAATAAGACACTAGGACCTTAGGAAAACAGACTGATGTTTACTAGGAGGAGAGCCCCGTGGAATGCTGTGAGGAGAATTACCAATGTAGGGATTGCTTATAGTACCAGTAGTTCTCAAAGAGTACTCCAAGGACCAGCAGCACTTAAGTTACCTGTAAACTTGTGAGAAATGCAAATTCTCAGGCCCCACCGAGATCAGTGAATCAGAAACTCTAGGTAAGGTCCAGCAATCTGTATTTAACAAGACCTCCAGGCAATTCTGAGCATGCTCAAGTTTGAGAACCACTGCAGTATACACTTTCCAGATTTATGAGGCATAGCTCCCTGAAGAATGTCACACAAATCCCTGACATATACAATTGAGATGTG
>NW_005280978.1:0-447 GCF_000412655.1 Myotis brandtii
AAGGTGCTCTCAAATTTGATTTGGAAATTAATTTCAAAGTCTTCTCTAAATTCTCTCCCCCCATCAAGAAAGATCCTTTGGCTCATTTATCAGTTTCAGTGGCTTCCAGAGGGTATCAGAGCGGCCAGACATGCAAGCGAAGGAAACACATGCATGCTCTAGCTTTTGCCCCTGAAGCATGGACACTGAATAAATACTGTTTCATAGTGAAAATGAGGACGACAGCCTCTATTGAATCCAGCTGTCAAAGCTGGGGTCACTAGTAAACTATAGACTCGGAACTGATGAAGATGTAAGGAAATGAAAGGTTTTTTTAATGGCCCACTGGTAAATTAAGGTCTAGCAAATAAAGGCCTGGCCTGATCATGGCAGTGAAATCCAAAGCACAGTAAGCAACATTCAAACATCTGTTTTCACCAAGTAGCTAGTGCTTTAGAGCTTCATTGC
>NW_005280979.1:0-447 GCF_000412655.1 Myotis brandtii
CTTGGCCGATCACTAGACATAATAAACTACTGGCCCAGGGGCATGTTTTCCAGAGGCAAACCAACCAGTTTAGAGCTTATCTCATTGCCTTTATCAGGCTCGCAAACTCTGGGCTGTCATCCAAGTGACCCAGCCACCCTCAGGCCACATACCAGAGAGCTAGGGACAGCCCCTGTTCCCCAGAGTCAGCAGAAATTATTTAAACCAGACAGCCTCAGCCTGTTCACCAGCCTGGCCCTTTTCTCTCTGTGGAAACCACAGTGGAGACCCCTGCCACGCTCCCACTCCCCTGGGCCTGCTGGCCGGCCCTGGTGCTTCCCACGCACCCCCCGCCCCAGGGTGTGGCGTGCCCCTCCTCTTGGGAACTGTGAGTAACAAAGGCTTGTCAGTTATAATCGTCCCCTGCTCTGTTGTCTATCTCAAATTTCCTGTTAGAAGTCTCTGTTT
>NW_005280980.1:0-447 GCF_000412655.1 Myotis brandtii
ATGGCCCTGGGCAGAAAAAAGGTTCCCCACCCCTGGCGTGAACACGATGGTCAAGGCAAGGTTCTGCATTGCACCCTTTGCAAAACTCCTCAGAGATCATCTTCAGCTTCTCCTATACAATAAACAGGCTATCACATTCCTTTTATAATTTGTGCATGAGGAAGATTTTCTGCCCTGAGCAATCTTAAGTTTCCTTCAATTAGATAAGAAGGACTATGTTACTCCCTCGTTGCCTTGCTGCTAGGAGGCTCCAGTGCATTTCTGGTGCTTCATGGCATGGGCTCCCCCTCAGACTAGGTTCTGAGTCACCATCTTCCCACTCACCATGGCTGGACTTGGGTCCATTTAGTTTTATTTTCATTAGCTTCTTGTACCTTTTATTCTAACCATCTCACCTCCTTTGTATAGAGGTGATGGTCAGGATATGGCCCCTGTGCACCCTCCTCC
>NW_005280981.1:0-447 GCF_000412655.1 Myotis brandtii
TTTGTTTTTATTATCATGAAGAAAACAGGAATCTTACTAGCCTTGTTATATTTGAGTCCTATAGATATTTTAGTTTTTAATGTGTTTAAGGAAAACTGACTGAAAAGTGTGAGTCACAAATCACATTCTAAGAATGCTGCTAAGCATACATATTTCATTTCATTCCTGAATGTGGTCAGATTTAAATAGCTGCATAGATATTTAAGAGCTATTCCTGTTGAAAAAAAGTAATTAATTGGTGTAATACACAAAGGACTTCTTTAGTTTTAAGGTGGGAGGGGGTAACTAGCACAGCTTTAATTACAAGTAATTGTTCTCAAAATCAGGCTGCTCATTAAGTTCTGCATCCTACTAGTAGACAGTGATTATGTATCAATACACTGATCTGTCACTTTCATTATTTTAGTCATTTGGTTGTATAAATTTGTATTTCATTCAGACAACCAA
>NW_005280982.1:0-447 GCF_000412655.1 Myotis brandtii
AAACTGGGGGAGAAGGTCCAATGCCCATTAGATTCTCCAGGGAATGGGCAATCACTGAAGCTTTCAATCAGAGAGTGCCTGATTAAATCACTGGTGCCTTAGGGAGATTATGCTATAGCTGGGTGGAGGATGAATTGGATGAAGAAACTAGTGGAGGCAGGAAGACTAGAGCGCAAACTATTGCAGCTGCCTCAGAGAGGTCAGGCAGCAAACAGTGAACTTGTAAAGACAATGGGTTAGACCCTCTCCAGCTGGGGTACAAAAGTGCTGCTTGCTTGGATTTGAAAATTTCCATAATCCAGAGGGATTGCCCTGCCCCATCAAAAAAATTGCTTGACATATACTCATATATTTCTTCATCTGACTAGGTTGCTTTATGAGTGGCGGGATTAAACTTTGACAAAGGTTACATATGTTGCTCACTCTTTGGTAGGCCTTTGGTAAGTC
>NW_005280983.1:0-447 GCF_000412655.1 Myotis brandtii
GGACCACTCCTCGCACCAATTCTAGTCAGTCAGGGTCCAGGTGGGAGATAGAAACTACGTAGGAATTTCAACATGGAAAGTTAACAAGAAGAACCATTCACAGGGAGTCTGTACAGAGAGGTAAAGAACAGCCTAGAGTGGAGGAAGAGTACCAAAGGAAGAACAAACTGGGAAGGCTGACTCCTTCCCCAGGTAGAGATTCACATCCTTCCAGAGAACGAGGCTGCAGCCCACTGGATGATGGAGAAGCGCTTCAGGTGCCCAGGGAGGTGCTGGTCCAAAGTGGGTGGAGGGCAGGTTGCTGGTCAGGAAGCCTCCCCCTGGGAGCCTCAGGCCGAGCACTGGGCTGGGTGCTGGCATGAAACTTACGGGAGGCCCAGACGGTGTGGTTTGGTAGTTGACCCATGAATCAGGAGGTCAGGGTTCAATTCCAGGTCAGGGCACATG
>NW_005280984.1:0-447 GCF_000412655.1 Myotis brandtii
TCCCTTTGGTAAATGCCACAGAGGAGATATTTCTCATGAAAAGTTAACTGAGAGACAGGCCATAGTATGGTGAGGGATGGCCTCTGGGAATAGAATGAGAGTTTGGAGCCAGGACCAGTAATTATGAGACACCAAGGAAAAAAGCAGAGGTTGCATAGATGTAAAATATTCCAAAAACCATCATAGAAGTGGAATGAGGGGAAGAAAGAGAGTAAATGCTTTAAATAAAAGTAGTTCTCACCATACCAAACCCAACAGTATTCACATCTGGTGTAGCAGAAAGTATTCTAGACTTGGACATACCCTTGAACATACATTGAAAATTGGGATACACACTTAAAACTGTGCCAGACAGAAAGAGCTGGGATTTGAATCTTGAACCTACACTTATAATGTGAATGACTTTGAGCAATTTACTACAGCTTTACATTCATTATTTACAAAATG
>NW_005280985.1:0-447 GCF_000412655.1 Myotis brandtii
GAGGCACCCTGCTCGTCCCGGGAGCACCAGAACAGGGGCACTCAGGGAGCCCCCAAACAAGAGGCCACCCCCTGCCCCATCCCCTGCCTCGGCCCTGTGCCCTAGGGAGCCGTTTACAAGAAGCCTTGTGCTTCTCCCACCGCCCCTGCCTGGCGGCCCTACCCAGCCGGGGTAATCTAATCGTGTTTCCAAGACTGCGATCAATAACCCCCAGGCGGCGCCAAAACGAGGCTCTTAAAGGGCCAGCAGCCCAGCCCTGGCCAGCAGGGAGAGGGAGCCCCATAGTCAGGCCTGGACCCCAGCTCAATGCTGTGGGAAGACAGGCTCCCTGCATCAGCACAGCCCATGGTAGCCCCCACCCACAGGCTGTGTGGTTCTGAACCAGCCGCCTGGCCTCTCTGAGCTGCCTCCCCCTTAAAAGGGTCCCCAGGAGGCCCACATCTCCAT
>NW_005280986.1:0-447 GCF_000412655.1 Myotis brandtii
GTCAGTGCTGATAGGAGTTTTGAAAATGCCCCTCAGGTACCCATGTGGGGAACAGATGGGTATTTGGATGGAGACAGGCAGCCCAGTGAGGGGGCAACTATAGAACCCAGGTGAGAGATGGTGGTTGCCATGGGGGTCAGGAAAGGGGTCAGATTCTGGACTCATTCTGAAGGTCGCTTCTAAGACTTAGGGATGGATTGCACGCAGAGGGTGGAGAAAGAGGGAAACCGAGAACCAGCCCTGACCGTCCGGGCCTGAGCTATGGAGTGGACGGTGGAGCCCTCGATGGACATGGGGCTGACCAGGGAGGGGCAGGTTGGGAGAGTGAGAGGTAACTTGAGGGCTTTGGGCCACTAGTCTCAAAGGTCACGCAAGCTGTCCTCGCGGCCATGTTGGTGCAGAAGCCGTTAAGTAGGTAGGTCTGGAGCCTGGAGATCCAGAACGGGA
>NW_005280987.1:0-447 GCF_000412655.1 Myotis brandtii
AAATAATTCTTCCTGTATTTAAGATAATTACAAATATGATTCTCCCCTTATTATGTATCTAATTTATCTATCTACCTATCTATCGCCTATCTATTTAAAAAATCCTAGAGCACCATGAATTCTATCTTGTTAGGACTTTTATCTGTTTTTTACTAAAATTGTATGCACAAAATATCAAACTAATGTACTCAAGTTGTGGCAAATTTTTTTCCAAGAGAGTTAAATAAAAAATATTTTAAAAGAAAACATATAGAATATATTCACTAAAAGACAGATAATACCAAACGTAGCAAGGATGTGTGCCAAATAGAATTCGCAGCTACCACTGGTGATAGTTAAAATTGGTAAAAACCACTGTGAATACCTTTCTTGCTGCATCTACTGAAGATAAATCTATTAATAATCATTAGCACAGTAATTCCACTTCTAAGTATATTCCTTCCCAAA
>NW_005280988.1:0-447 GCF_000412655.1 Myotis brandtii
GCAAAGATGCTGCAGAGTTTAGGGTTCACTCCTCGGAGCTGGGCTTGAAAGGTCTCATTTCAGTCTCTCGGGAAACAATCTCAATCCACTACGATGCCCCACGCAAGCTAGGCCAGAGCGTCACACTACCCAGGAGTCTCCAGAGCAGGTGGAGCTGCTAGTTATTCTCTCCCCGTTGTCGTCCCCCTCTCTCCCATTGACTCCATCCTCCTCTCTGCCATTCCTGTATCCACTTCTCCACTCATTGCCCCCAGCCTCCTTGCCCCAAGTTGGCCATCCTCTGCTTCCTTCCCCAGCTCTCCGCCCCTCTTCTCTCCGCCCTGGTCCCTCTACCTGCTGCAGATTAAGGTCAGGGGGCAGCTCCCGCTGCTCCTGGGCCCTGCGCAGGGCGTCCAGCACGCTGCCTCCAGGGGGACAGCGGCGCGTGAGGGTGAGCACCGCATCGTG
>NW_005280989.1:0-447 GCF_000412655.1 Myotis brandtii
TCAAGTTGAATTTAATCTGCTATTATTATTTGGACATTTTATGTAAAAATTTAGTTAAAATGGCATAGCTTATTAATGAAAAGGTTATTTTAATTATGATCAAGCCATCTTACACATGAGTGGTTATTCATGCCACAGTATTATAAATTCCACAGGGTAAATGATAGTTTAACAAATTAATGAGAAAATCATGCTATTTTTGAACATTTTTTCCATTCTTTTTGACTTTTGTTACTCTAATAGTTTAAAAACTGTTACTTCCTTATTTTAAATTGCGTTCTTTTGATTTCTTATGAGATTGTACATTTATAAAAATATAAATCACTTTTGTTTATAAAAGGAGGAGAAGTGACAGCTCTTCCTTACTGTGAAATTCCAATTAATAAATGTGGATGGAATGAATGATAGAACTGGAAAATTTACATTTGGCAAATACCACAGTAGTTG
>NW_005280990.1:0-447 GCF_000412655.1 Myotis brandtii
CCCTGGGGCTGGACGGCTTAGCCTGGTCCCTAGAGCCTCCTCGCAGCCCAAATGCCCCCGCACAGGGCATCTGTCCATCTGCAACCCCCGCCCCTCACATCGGGGCCACTTGTGTCCCAAGGCAGCATCTGAACCATCGACGTTAGAAGCCAACCTCCCAGGAGACGAGTCGTGTCTGTGCTGGGCGGACCCTTCCGTGCCCTGGGAGCTGCCCGTGGGAGGGACTCCTCACCGCCAGGGACGGCAGGTGCGTCTGGACAGAGCGGTGATGGAAGGCGGGGCCCTGGCCTCCGGGGCCGCCGACCGACCGCTCTCCCATCTGGCCGCCTTACAGCTTGGAGCTTCTAAAGCCCCTGCTGGCGTGGATACAAAGCCCTCGCTTTTAATTAAGTGGCAGAGTTTCAGTCAACAGTGTGCGGGACGCGCCTCTCCGTGGGGACTGGTGCT
>NW_005280991.1:0-447 GCF_000412655.1 Myotis brandtii
TTTTAAAAATGTTAAAAACAAACAAACAAATAAACAAAACAAAAAAGGTGGAGGAAAGGACCACAAACCAAGGAATACCAGCAGCCACTAGAAGCTGAAAAACACAAGGAAACAAGATTCACCTCTCAGAGCCCCCAGAAGAAACCAGGGCTACTTACACCTTGATTTCAGCTCAACAAAACTGATTTTGGACTTCTGTTCTCTGGAACTCTGAGATGTTTGTGCTGTCTTAAGCCACTAAGTTTGTGGTCATCTGTTACAGCACCCATAAGAAATTAATACAGATATAAGTAAGATTAGGAAAGTTAAGAAACAACAGTGAAATTGGCATAGAAAAAGGAGGTGGGGAAGGTAGGAACAGAATGAGGAACCAAAGAGGCCCTGAACAGTGAGAGGCAGCAGACAGGAGTGAGGTATGGTCTAGGCCAGCGGTCACCAATCTTTTGG
>NW_005280992.1:0-447 GCF_000412655.1 Myotis brandtii
TTGGTCTTCACCCTTAAAGTCATCCTTTATTTTTCATGAAAGTTAACACATGTTTTCAGCTGAGTCATGTTATCTCCCCGTTTTCTACCTGTAGAATTTTACTGGTCCAACAACCTCCTCATTTTGTACTATCTTGGTCTTTTCCAATCCAAGCTGGTAGTTTTTCTGCTGGCATAAGTTTCTCAAAAACCTTGTGGGTCTCCTATGTGTGTCACAGGAGTCAATCAACTAAAGAAGAAACTATCTAAATAATCCTATCTCTATTTTTGGTTTCCCATGAGATAGATGAGGGATCTAAGAGTCATATACTTAATCTCTTCAAGGACCCTTTTGTCTGCCTGAATATTGTGATCTTGATTTTTCTGACAAATTAGCAAAAAGTTGCCCAGCCACACTATAGGCTTTTTCTCAAGACCATGATTCTTTCAAGGGACTCTCTTAATTTTT
>NW_005280993.1:0-447 GCF_000412655.1 Myotis brandtii
TGTGCACAAATCCGTGCACCAGGTCACTAGTATAAGATAAAATCCCTGACAGAGTTTATAGCTTTCTCTTATAAAAGAAGTCAGAGGCAGGCAGTCCAGGGCTGAGGTTGCCATTTTAGCAAGTCAGGGCCTGGGGCTTCTTATGATTTGGGCAATTCCCTCCTCATGAGGCCCTTCATGGTCCACAGTGGCCCCCACCCCCTGGGGGTGTTCTGGGAATAGACTCTACCACTGACTCTAAGGATCCTACAATCAGTCTAGTGCAGAGGCTGCTCAAAACCTAGCTGGGGATCGACCTGCAACTCGGAAGTATGTAGCTGGAAGCATAAAGGGGTGAGGGTGTGGGGGACATTTCATTGCTTAGTCCAAGAGGACCCTCTCAAGCTCAGCCTACTTCTCCTTTTCTTCTTTCTTTCCATTTGTCTAATATTTATTGAGTTACTCCTA
>NW_005280994.1:0-447 GCF_000412655.1 Myotis brandtii
CATGTAAGAACATATTTGTCGTGGCAAACAAATTAACTTGCATATTTATATTCTCTTGTGCAATACCATACTGTCTTTTTATATTATTAGCACCATTGCATTCTCTTCCCCAAACAGTTATTGAGCAACTGCTATGGTCAAGGCACCTTCTAGATGCTGTAGGTACAGTGATAAACCTGATCCACTTTAGCCAGTGACACACACACATTAAATAAACTGTAAATTACTTATTAATTGCAATAGCAGTCATGGGCTATGAAGGAGATGTTCTCCGAGCACATAAAGTGGAGCCTCATGTAGTCTGGGGCCAGGAAATACTTCTTAAAAGTCATGTTATTTTAGCTGCTCTCTGTCATTAGAGTTGATGTTTTAAACAGGGATGAGCTTTATTTATTTTTACATTTTTAAGTTAAAAATTTAAAAAAAATATTTTTATTGATTTCAGAG
>NW_005280995.1:0-447 GCF_000412655.1 Myotis brandtii
TGTGAAGTGACAGAATGGAACAAATTCTCTCACTAGCAGAATGCTCATTTTGGAACTGTTATCATAGAGAGAAATAAGCATCTATATTTATTAAACATCTCTATTTTGGAGCCTCTTTGTTACAGCATCTTAGCTTTACCTTAACCAATATAGTCTCTTTCAAACGTATTTCAAGATGCATTTATAAAATAGTATCGACTAAAAAGAATTTGACATGAAAATAATTGTCCTAAAGAGCTAACATACCCAACTTCTCTAAGAACTGTCAAAATTATTTTTGAAGTTCTTTCTAAAGAGAGCTGGCCTATGTTTATTTAACTTCATCCTTAAAGTCAAATAAACATTGGTCAGCTCTCTTTATATATACATATGGAGGAAGACAAAAAAGATAATTTAAAGCTGGATGAGAAAAATGAGAAAATACATGGAAATTAATTCACTCATCCA
>NW_005280996.1:0-447 GCF_000412655.1 Myotis brandtii
TATTACATATGTCCCTTTTTTCCCCCCCATTGACCCCTTCTAGCCTGCTCACTGTGCTTTTTAAAACTTTAAATATATGATCCTTTTCTCTGCCCATCTTCCCCTCCCCTTCCATTTAATTTGTTTAAGAAACCAAGTATTAGGTGTGTAGTTTCTCATATTATGGACTTTATGAATTCCATTGTAACCCTATGGGCAGTTTATCAGGCTCCTCTGTCCTCTGTGTTTCTAATAGAGTGGTACAGAGAAATAGCGATAGAACTCTGTGATGATGGAAATAACTTATATATGAACTGTCCAATGTGGCTACTTGTGGCTGTTGAGCACTTTATATGTCTAGTGAGACAGAAGAACTAAATTTTTAATTTTTAATTTTATTTAATTTTTGTACTTGGTATGAGATGAATATGACTTATTCTTTTGCATATGGAAATCAGTTGTCCTAAC
>NW_005280997.1:0-447 GCF_000412655.1 Myotis brandtii
ATGGTGGGGCTGGGCGAGAACCTACATCTCCTATCCACCAACCACACTGCATAGATTTGCTGTTAGGAAAAGGCATACCTGTTCCCTCTGTGTCACCCTAGAAAGAGTGTTTGTATGGGAAACTGAGTAGAAGGACTGGGAGGGAAAGACATGGCAGAAGGTCTATTTTGGCAAAACAGGGAGATCACCGAAACACAGCCATTTGTTATGGTCTTTAGAGAGGACGGGTTGCGGGTTATGGCAGTTGCATGGATTCTATCCATGGTCAACCCAAGAAAGGAAAAGAACGTGGGTCAAAGGCAACAAGGGCGAAAAGCAGGTCAGAGAGTGAACGCTTCTACAGGGCAAGAACACACACGCAAAAACGTGCAGGCAGAGAACACCTGGGAAGAATCCAACTCAAACCAGAGTTAAAGCAAAGCTGCTTGGAAAACAACGCTGCAACGG
>NW_005280998.1:0-447 GCF_000412655.1 Myotis brandtii
ACATGCTAACCCAAGAGATAGGGTAGGTTTAGTAAAACTAAGGCCTGACTAGGACTAAGGGAGGTTGAAATATGTACCTGTTTGTTTTAATTCTCACAAGAAGGGCAATTTCTAACAAAATGAACCTAAAAGAAAAAATGCTCAGCCAACCACACTATTCCTTCCAAAGCTCAGAGACCCTAGGAGGAGGCTGAAGTAGAAAGAATGCCCTGCCAAAACTGCTCCTTCCAGACTCTGAGGTTCAGTCAGAAATATAGGATGGGCTTCAACTTCAAGGGAGAGGAAAATGTAAGATGGGGGACAGTGGGCTAATTCAGGGACAATAGGAAGAGAGACTACTGAAAAGAGGAAATACATTCAGCTGTGCACTGTGCATTACAATCCTCTTTTCCTTTCCTGCACGAAACTTCAATGTCAAGGTTGGAAGGGGTATTATAGAAAGTTGTT
>NW_005280999.1:0-447 GCF_000412655.1 Myotis brandtii
GCTCCACAGCCTCGCCAGCACCGGTGTGGTCAGTGTTCGGGATGGCGGCCCTTCTGACAGGTGTGCAGTGGGACCTCATGCTGTTTTCCTTTGCATTTCCCTGAGGACATACGATGGGGAGCATCTCCCATATACTCACTTGCCACCTGTGCGTCTTCTTTGATGACCTTTTTGACGAGTCTTTGGCCCACTTTTTAGTTGAGTAACTCATTTTCTTATTGCTGCGCTCTAAGAGTTCTTTGTATATTTTGGTTAACAGTCCTTTATCAGATATGTCTTTTGCAAATGTTTTCCCTACTTTGGCTTGTCTTTTCATTCTCTTGAATAATTTATATTTTCCTAGAAAATAATTTTAATTCTTTTGGTAAAAGGGTTTTCTCACCTCTGCATCGGCACAAAATTTACCTTCTTGAGCATCTGCCCTACACATTGCTGTGTGTGGACTTT
>NW_005281000.1:0-447 GCF_000412655.1 Myotis brandtii
AGCATACACTCTTCTTCTAGAAGAGGGTTTCTCAAACTCAATAATATTGACATTTTGGACTGAAGTAGTCTTTATTGTTAGGAACTCTCCATGTGCCTTTAAGGATGTTAAGCAGCATCCTTGGCCTCTACCCAGTACATGCTAATAGCATCCTCCAAGTTTGACAAACAAAAATGTCTCCAGAATAGTGAAATGTTTCTTGTGGGGAAAAATCATCCCATATTAACAACCACTGTACTGGAAGAAATATTTAGATTGGCCCCACTGAGGTGAAATCATAAACAATTGTTATATTTAGAAGTATCATTTAGGTTTTATTAGAATATTCTATGTATGAATGACTATGCTTTTTAAATGACCAATAAATAGTTGAGCTTTTCTTTTTTTAATTTTTATTTGTTCACTTTAGAGAGAGAGGAAAGGAGAGAGAAAGAGAGAGAGAGAGAG
>NW_005281001.1:0-447 GCF_000412655.1 Myotis brandtii
CTGCATGCCCCCTACTGGGGATGAGCCTGCAACCTGGACATGTGCCCTTGGTGGGAATCAAACCCGGGACCCTTCAGTCCACAGGCCTGAGCCAAACCAGCTAGGGCACAAGGGGAGCCGTTTGATTCAGTTCAACAGATGGTTACGGGGAGGTAGCGTGGCATTGTAGAGAGAGCAGGGTTCAGGCCCGTCTGAAGAGCTAGATTCAAATCCTAGCCTTGGTTGTGGAGCCCTGAAAGAATTATTCATATGCTTCAAGGCTCTGTCTTCACCTAGAAATTAAACACAATAATGTCTCCATTGGCAGGGTGTCTTAAGGATTAAAAATAATATGTATGTAATCCAGAGCCCCCATTTTCCTATCTTGGAGAAGAAACAAAAGCTAGGAACAGTTAGAGGCAAATCATATCCTTTACTTGGGTTTCTCAGAGCACAACAAAGGAAATC
>NW_005281002.1:0-447 GCF_000412655.1 Myotis brandtii
TATAGCTGCAAGTCAGTCCCAGACCATCTGCCTGTTTCTGTAACACATGGTCACGCCCAGTCACTTATCTGTCCTCTGTGGCTGTTTTTGTGCCCCGATGGCTGTTTTTGAGTAGTAATCCAAAAACTATGAAAGATGCTGTCCCGGGAGTGATGAGCATGAGGGGCTTTCTTTCTAGAACTGGTGGTTAGGAGAACGTCTCTGGATAATGTGCCATGGAGCAGGGACCTGGAGGATGTGGTAAAAATGGCGGAGGCAGCTACACAGAGCTCCAGGCCTCACGAACAGCCCATGCAAAGGTCCTGGGGCAGGACCATGTCTGCATGTTAAGGGAACAGCAAGGAAGCCTGTGTGGCTGGAGCAGAGTGAGGGGAGAGAGGGAGCAGGTGAGGGCAGAGGGGATGGGGCAGGTCGTGTAGGGCCTTGTGAGTCTCGGAGGGAACTTGG
>NW_005281003.1:0-447 GCF_000412655.1 Myotis brandtii
GCCTTTATGATGTAACGCGGCCTTCACGTCTAGTAAGCAATCAACACCTACAGTTATTTCATAAATACTTGGAAATAACATACATTCTCCAACGTGATATGTTATGTATGTGGAGAAATATATAGTACATAGAGCACATGATCTCATAGCATCTCATTGGCTCAGTTGGAGTCACATGCCCATCTCTCAACCAATCAGAGTGTCTGGGGAAAATACAATGCACTGATTGGCTTAAGCCTGGGTCCCTTAACCTCCTGAATCAGGCCTGGCGTCCTGTCCCTGAACCACAGGAATCACGGCCTTGTATGATACTCGACGCTGCCAACATCGTCCACACTCCACTCTTCGGGGCGCATGATGCTCCTTCTGAAATACCTGTTTCAAGCAGCTTTTAAGAGTAGAAAACATTACCCTGGCCGGTTTGCTCAGTGGATAGAGCGTCAGCCT
>NW_005281004.1:0-447 GCF_000412655.1 Myotis brandtii
CACTTTTATAATATAGGCCATGGGAGCCATGAATGGACAGGCATCACTCGATCTGTGCTTCGTCACAGTGTGTGGAGTAGATCAGTTAGGGAATTATTGGTTTAGTCCAGGAGAAGTCATAAGAAATTCAGCCAGGCCTGTGAAGTTCAGGTGCAGAGAAGGACAAGGCATTGGGAAATGATGGATCTAGAGGACCTGACAACTGAAGGTACCAAAGAGAAGAGCAAAAAACCTGGGTGTTTTAGAGCATGGTTGCCGCGTTTGCAGAAATAGAGGATGCAGGAGGAGACGTGGCGGGAACTGGGGAGGGGAATGAATTTGTTTTTAAACAAGCTGTGTTTGAATTGCTGCCAGGATATCCTGCTGGAGATGTGTCTCTAAGAATGGAAGCCAAACATATACAGAAGGGACAGGAAGAGGAAAGGAGCCTGAGGGGGCAGATAAGAG
>NW_005281005.1:0-447 GCF_000412655.1 Myotis brandtii
TTATTTAGAGAGAACAGCAGGACTTGGAAGGACCAAAAAGAAAGAAAGGAAGGGAAAAGGGCACGGAGGATAGGAGAGGCTAGGGATGTGCAGAAGAAGGGCAAACGCATTCATGTTAAGTACCATTTATTTCCTATTGGTTGCCAAGACCAGCCCTGAAGGAAGCATGAGAGCCTGCAGTGAGCACGCCAGATCTTGCCAGCCTTGCACTCTTTAGCTCACTTAATCAGTTTCACTGGTCACACTATGGTAACGACCTTCATTTTCATTTTTAATTGCCAACATTGGGAATTTGCTCTGTTGGACCCTGCCAGGTGTTAGAGCAAATGACATTCAGTGAAAGCAATGGGCCTGTGAGTTTCCATTGCGAAAACAGAAAGAAGTGGAAGAATCAATTTGCCATGAAACAGAAGAGTTTGTTATTTAAGAGTTGATCAGAATGTGTTT
>NW_005281006.1:0-447 GCF_000412655.1 Myotis brandtii
TGCATGATTTTTATGGTCCCAGTTCTATTAATAACCCAATAGATGATCTGGGACAATCAGTTTTCCCATCTCTAAAATGGGGATAATGGTGCCTGCTGCACTAGCTCAAAGTGTGGTTTTCAAAATACTGGCCAACTGAATGCATGCTGGAGGGGCTGGGGACTTGTGGGGCAGGAGGGCCTCCTGGAAGTGGCTATTTACCTACAAGGAGGGAAGTATTTTAATATTATAGTAATTGGTATATTGAACTGGTACCATGATACAGGCAGGTGTGGCTCTGGTAGACAGAGTATGATGTTATGATCCCAGTGAACATGGTTAACATGCTACAAGGGGTATAAGGATTCAGTCCATTGTGCATTCTGCCACCTCCATCCCCTGACACATATGTTCCCATGTGCCCTCTTGTTTCATAGCGAAACACATATGATCTCCCCCCGCCCCCCC
>NW_005281007.1:0-447 GCF_000412655.1 Myotis brandtii
AGTCAAAATTATTTTTAGTTTTGCAAAACATGCAGGAGAAAAGTCTCCTAGGCTTCCTCCCTGGAGTTACCTGGCCTGGGGTAAGTTTGCCCCAAAATTGTCCCAGCTGTTGGCAGGGTTGATGTCTGCCTGTGTCTGTATCGCGTTTTCCAGGTTTGATGTGAATGCCATTGATTCCTGAACGGAGGACACTGTTCTCTGACAGCTGTGGAGTGTCCTCTTGAAGCTCCCAAGTGTCCTGATTAGCCTGATCCCTCCATGGGAAGCTCTGCTCTGTATAGCACCAAAGGAAGAGAGTTCCTCTCCTACCTTTCTCTGTCATTCTTGTATGATCCTTGGTTATCTATGTACCCAAAATTATATTTTAGGTTTTTTTTTATCTTTTAAATTTCAGGCTTGATTTCCCCAGGGTTCTGGTACAAGCCTAGACCTGCATCCCTCTTTCCT
>NW_005281008.1:0-447 GCF_000412655.1 Myotis brandtii
TAGTATTAAACATAATAAAATACGCTCACGTCCCACATTAAGGTGTTTTTTTTAACCTAATTTGAAATAATTGTGTGTTTGCTTTTGCAATGATTTGGCTATGGGTGACCCTTCATTTACAGTTGGCTGTGATTCCTTAGCCATCAGTGTCTGTAATTGGGTATTCCTGCAAAGTGCACAAAAATATAACCTACATATTTCTTTCAAAGGTAATAAAATTTTTATGAATACTAGATTTAACAATTAATGAAGTTGACGTTATAGTCCATTTTTTGGAATACATTTATGTCAAGTTAATAGATGCTTTTCGTAGTTCGGAGTCATTGTCTACATGCTTTCAGGTTTCTTTTTAAAAAAATATATATTTTTATGGATTTCAAGAGAGGAAGGGAAAGAGATAGACACATCAGCGATGAGGGAGAATCATGGATCGGCTGCCTCCTGCAC
>NW_005281009.1:0-447 GCF_000412655.1 Myotis brandtii
GGGGGCCCAGGAGCCAGCTGGAGAGAGGCACAGCCTGAGGCCACCTGCCTGGAAGGCCGCCGGGGCCTGGGCTCAGGAGTGTGGGGCCCAGGCCTGGCTCGGCAACGCTCTGGGTTAACAGTGAGCCCGACTCCAGGGTCCACCCAGGGCCGTGAGGTCTTGGTAGTCTGGCCAGACTGGGCTTCTCCTGGGAGCACCAGGCTTCTGGAGATGGAGGCAAGTTTCCGACCACAGGGCCCAGCCCTGAGAGCGTGCTTGCATGTACCTGCTCACCCACGCCCGCACACACATGGACGCTTTCATGGAGGTCAGGTTGCTGACACGTGTTCTAAGGGGCACACTGTCTGCCTCAGCTAGTGGGTTTCCCGCTGCACTGCGAGCACCACAGGCCAACATGGATTTGTTCCAAGGATACCAGTGGCTGGAGGCTCAGACGCGTGCAGCCAT
>NW_005281010.1:0-447 GCF_000412655.1 Myotis brandtii
AAATTACTTAAACTGGCTGTATTGCAAATATGTGGTTAAATGAGCATTAAAATACTAAAGCTCCAGTCTTATCATTGCTGCTTATTGCTCAAGCAATATATTTTTTAAAATAAGCCAATTTGTTTCAGTAATAATCTAGGACTGATAGTGTCCTTTTTTTGTATAATTAAAATAATTATTAAAAAGGGAAAATCTGAGGAGAATGTAGAACTAATGTAGTGCTGTTTGGCAAAGTAATAATAAATAACAAACAAAGAAACAAAAAGAGATGAGACAAAGGGAGAGAATGTCAAGAACTCAGCCCAAGATTGGGAGAAGATAATGGCACTCCAAAAATAATTTAATATCCACTATATAGCCCTCAACTTGATACCAAACAAAATATGCATTTACTGAATCTTCTCACACTTGTTGAATTGTTGTATAAAAAATTAGAATGAAAAACAA
>NW_005281011.1:0-447 GCF_000412655.1 Myotis brandtii
TTTTTTTTTATTCTTAAGAAAGTGACACGAGAAAGCCATATTTTTAAGATGTAACCTAATCACGCTATTTTCATGCATTCTACCCATAAAGAAAAAATATGGAATATACTCAAAGAATAATAGAACCCAAAATCTCTCAAACCATAAAAATAGATTAATGTGATTATAGAAACAAAGATTAAAAAAATGATACTTTGCATAAGAAAGTATAACAAAACTAGACACAAACAAGGTAAAGAATGGAGAAAATGTATTTGTTTTTTCACTTACAACTTTTCAGAAAGTCCCCAAAAGTATACATACTGACATTTCCTTCCAAAACACACCCATCACTACCATCTCCCACTTAAAATGTCTTTATAGTACCATCAGAAAAATCCACAAACTTGATAGTCAAACCAAGAGTCTCTAAGATTTCTAATAGGAAGTGTTAAGGATGATTTATTA
>NW_005281012.1:0-447 GCF_000412655.1 Myotis brandtii
GTCTGGTGGTCCATATTTCTGGGGCCAGAAAAATTCCAGGGAAAGGTGAAAAAAGAGCAAACAGTACCACAAGGCCACTGCTATGCCTGGTGCTAAGATGGTGAGCCAGGCTCCATGTGAGGTGGTCCTTGCTCACTCTAAGCAGCATCATGAGTTTGCCTTTCCTTCCTTCTCCCTGACTCTTAGAATCACTCTAATTCCAGAGCAAGTCAGAACTCAATCTGGAAGCCAGGCCATATCTAAGTTTGGCCTTCAAACTCCCAACCTTTCATGGAATCTGCAGATCAGAGAAGCCAGCAGAATTATCTGGTCTAGTCCTCTCTGTCAAGGCAAACAATTGTCCATTCTTGATGTACAACTATCCATGGAAAGCTGTCCCATGCATCATCCTGCAGGGAGTGGAGGTTGGTGCATTACCAGATTTTTCAGGCCAACTGGCTCATTTCC
>NW_005281013.1:0-447 GCF_000412655.1 Myotis brandtii
GCAAAGGCCTGTACTCACTGTGCCAGACTGACATGATAGTCATTCATGTATTCTTGTCTTCCGGACCCATAGATATACAATGTCTGTCAAAGTGTATCTTCCCAATCTTGTTCCCTATCAAAACTGCACAGTTGCTAGCAAGAGGAGAGCAATACATTGATCCAAAACTGTGAAATAATCTCACACCTTGAGTGAGCTCCTGGAATGCATGGTCAGACACCCTGGAGACAGTCATGTGCTTGGGAGCAAGCCCAGGCTGCAGAGACGTCAGTACAGGGGGCCATCAAGAACTGTGTCCGAGGCAGCCGCAGGCCTCCTTGTTACATACCATGCCTCAGTCTCCCGCCCTCACAGCTCCACGGATGGCGGAGCTCAAGAGAGCAGAGGGCGTGTTGGGCTTCACTGTCAGCTTAGGAGGTCTCTGGCATTGCTTGATTGGTTAATGTA
>NW_005281014.1:0-447 GCF_000412655.1 Myotis brandtii
AGGAAGGTTGAGAACCACTGCGAGTGTCACTGATCAAACTTGTGAAGAATTGGGACATCTTACAAGTGCTCAAACCTCCTCCTTGAAGAGGGTTATCCTTCTAGAAAAGAGAGAAGCTGGTGCAATCTCAGTGATCCCCCGGTCACACTGATCGCTGAAACAAGTATCATTGGATCACCCAGACGCTTAACCAACAGGAGGCAAGCACCAACATACAGGTCTGAGCTCCACATTGTCCAGACGAGCATTTCCCTGCAGCACGACCCACGTGTGCATTGAAATAACAACAGTTGTGACCACGGCCACTCGAGCAAGCCCAGGAGTAATTAATGTAGCTGCAGGGAAAAGCATTGATCTTGCCGTAAAGTCATTTTTCCTCATTTCAGCAACGTTAAGCCTGCCCACTGTATCTACCTGACACCTCCCTGTCAGGAAATACGTATTTCC
>NW_005281015.1:0-447 GCF_000412655.1 Myotis brandtii
CACACACACACACACACACACACTTCCCTAAGGTGAATGAGCACGCACAGCCAGTATTATTGTTCTCTTTGCACAATGAAAAGATTCTTCTATTTGTCTTTGGTTTCCAAAAGTTTAATCGTTTCTGATAACCAGAGGATTCAGCACTTTCCACTCAACCTGGTTTTAAAATTGGCTGTGGGTTTTCTGAAGTGTAGCCTTTCAGCTTAGCCCCAATGCCTAGTTCTCCCAAATCCCTTGGCCTGCCATCTACATGACCAGGCTGATTTGATCCTAATTACAGTTAGTGATAGATACATGGTAAGGTTAAAGCACTTTGTTAAGGCTTAGAGATATAGAAGCAGGCGCCAAAAATAAGAGAAACACTCACCTCACCTTTGGAAATTTTAAGCTCCTGAGATTAAAATCTACCTCTTTATAGTTGTTAGCCAAATTGAAGAGCCTGCT
>NW_005281016.1:0-447 GCF_000412655.1 Myotis brandtii
TGGCTCTCTAGAAATGTTATAGGAAAGAAGTGAGCCATGCGGAGCTGCGTGGACTCACTGAGAAGTAAAAGTCACAGTGATAGAAGTGGGCCAAGGCCGGGCTGCTTTCAGTTCACTGAAAAGTTGAAGAAAACGGGCCTTGGAGACAGGTTTTAAGGGATTAGGCCAGGACAAGCTGCTGCTGCCCACTGCTTCCCTGGTTGCAAGTCTGGTGGAGACCCATAGAGTTTAGGAGAAAAAAAGTAAAGTTCCCATCTAAGGTCCTGCTAAGTCCTTTGTTATGAGGGTTCTTATCTGTTTTCTAAAGGCCTGAATCCTAGGGGGTGCTCTAGGAGAAGGTCTCAGCAGAATATTCATCAGTTTTCCAGGTGTGGTCCTTGAAACCAAGGGAAATAATTGGCTAACAGGAGGGAGAATGATTCAATACCATGTTGTTGGATAATTCTA
>NW_005281017.1:0-447 GCF_000412655.1 Myotis brandtii
CCTAAATGTTTCTGTGATTATGGACACATTTCTAACACTCTGTGAGCTCTGTTTCGACACCTGTCAAATAGGGAGTGATTTCTAAGGTGTCTCCCACACACTCTCGTGATCCCAGGATCTCTTTAGGACAGAGGCTCTCTACTCTACTTCCCTCTGATTAGGCCCCAGTAAAAAGAAAGGTGTTCATGGTGGCTAATTCCTGAAGGAAGGGGAGTATCTGTTTGTTTATACAAAAGACTAACTTGTCATAAAGTCATTATTCTTTTGTTGTTGTTTCTTCATGGATTTTTGCAGTGAGAAGGCAAGTTAACAAATCCTTTGAGGACTAAAAGGAGAAAACAGTTTGGACAAATAATCTGCTAGGAATATCAGATTCACAATGCCAATACACAGTGCTCACATTAAAGAACATGTTTAGCTACTTCAAATGGGTTACTTCATTTTTTT
>NW_005281018.1:0-447 GCF_000412655.1 Myotis brandtii
ATATTTGTTTTCTGATCATCAAAAATATAAGCAGAATAATTACTCTTGGCATATAGTCATTTACTGTAATCATTTTCTTAGCCATTGATGTCTCTAATACTATGTCATAGTTATTTTTCTGAAAATGCTTTTTCTCAAATATGGTCTAATTATTATTATTGGTCTCCCTATATTTTATGAGTGTATTACATAGTATAATTATTTCTTTATACATTTGGCAGCAATATTCTTCAAATTACCACTTAATGGCTAATTGACTCTTCTCTGTAGATCATGACATTTTAATCAATAAAATATTCTCTGTATAGATATTGACATACTTGATAACCTCAGGAAATATTCTACTGAATGGAAGCTATCTCCAATCTCATAGCTTCCATGTTAAAATATGTACATATCTCAGATTTAACATGTTCTTGGGTACTACATATTTTTAAATATATTTTT
>NW_005281019.1:0-447 GCF_000412655.1 Myotis brandtii
TAGAAGAAAAGAGTGAGGTAATTTAAGAGATTTTTAATGTTCTGGCGTAAATCAGTAATTTTCCAGAAATCAGATATCTAGGCCAGCTTCCCAAAATGCAATTTAATTTTTCAGAACTATTCTGTTAACGTCCACAAGGCTAGTAGCAATAGGAGATATTATTAGATACTGACAATTAGAGAACATTTAAAATGTATTCATTTTTATGTAAATAATTCAACAAAAATTGGCAATTCAAAGAGCTGTGAACCAGATGAATATAAACTACAAATCTTTGATTAAGATTCACAGAACTGTCTGTTTTTAATGAGTCAATTTTGGAAGTGCTTTCTGCAGAACACTAACTCAGGGAGAAAATAGCAGTTCACAAAATAGAGCAAATACGCACTATGAGGCACAAGTTGGAGATAAGTAGGTCATGCTTTCAATACTTAGCAATTTAAGGAC
>NW_005281020.1:0-447 GCF_000412655.1 Myotis brandtii
TTTTTCTCCCTCCCCCATTAATTGGGCAGAATGATACTGGTTACTCCTCAACCCCCCTCTGTGACTATAAACCTATCTTTCCTTCATAGTCAACTTAGGCAGGATGTTTTGCTCTGTTTGGGGAATGTTACCAATTACTCCCCCGAGGGACTGAAAAGTTAATAATGTTTAATCAGATGTGTCTGGTCGATTCGGTCCCTTTTCTTTTGTTAATACTGAACTCACTGCCTACTTGAACACTGTTATTTTACTTTGATCTATCTCTGTTTCTTTTTCTCTGATATGAAGGTAACAATAATAATTTGCCAGGTTGTTGTAAGGTCTAAATGAGAAGATATGGAAAGTGCTATAGTGAGTGCTAGATTACAGAACTCAACAGATGGCAGCTTACTATAATTAAACAATAATCTACTACTAATAAAAGGGTAATATGCTAATTAGACCAGA
>NW_005281021.1:0-447 GCF_000412655.1 Myotis brandtii
TGCAGTGCACAGGGTTGAGAAAGTGGGGCCAGACTACAGGTAGCAAACCTTGTCTCCATCACTTACAAGCTATGTGACCTTTGGCAAATCCCATCATCTCTGTGTCTCAGCCACATTATCTCTAAAATGGGGATAATAACAGAAACTACCTTATAAGGTTGTGGTGGGGCTCAAATGACAAATAGTAAGTTCTCAAAAAGTATTATGACTCCATTTTTTTCACAGGACTTTTTCAATAATTTCAAGATTTCATGGTTTTCCCTTTTTCCTAAATATTACTGCAAGGTAAGAAAAAAATGATAAGGATACTACTAATATTTGATAATTGACTTTTCATTCTATCCTGCGAAAGTCCCCATATGATAAGAATTATTACAGCATATTCTAAGGAGGGAAACCGAGGCTCAGTAAAGGGGCTTAAATAGCAGCCAGTGATGTAATAAGGAT
>NW_005281022.1:0-447 GCF_000412655.1 Myotis brandtii
CTAGGGTTTCTGTAAGAAGAAAGTTGGACATCAAAAGAGACAGCAAGGATGTGAGCACACAGAGGCTGTGGAAGGACACAGAGAGAAGAAGGGTATCTATAAGCCAAGCAGAGATGCTTCAGGAGAAACCACACCTGCCTGTCTTAATCTTGGACTTGTAGCCTTCAAAACTGTGAGAAAACAAATGTATGCTGTTTTAGTCACCAAGTCTGTGGTATGTTGTTATGGCAGCCCTAGCAAACCAAAACACCCCATGACTTCTGACTATGAAAGCATTTGAACGCTGCATGTCAAAATGTTTGATATAACCTTTGGAACATTGGTAGTAGAGAGGGAAGAGGAAAGGAAGAGAGGGGAGAAAAAGCCAATAAATGGATTTCCTTTTTGTGATAAAACAGAAAATAAATCATATATTAAAGCTAAGGTCTCCCCCCCACTCTCTCTCTC
>NW_005281023.1:0-447 GCF_000412655.1 Myotis brandtii
CAAAATACCTTCACAGCAACATCTAGACTAGTGTTTGACCACAGCCTAAGCCAAGTTGACACATGAAATTAACCTTCACATTGATCTTCTCATGGGATTGAGTTTCTTTCCTATATCACATATCCAGGGAGGCACCTGGGCTTCTTTTTATTTAAAGGTCCCTTTCAGCCCATCCTTCCATGACCCTGAAAGCTTGTCAGAGCATGGAGTCTAAGGAGGGCAGCCTCAGGCTGGCTATGTTGACTCTTATCTGCGCATGCCCTCAAGCTCTGATATACAGATTTGAGAAAAAAAAAACTTAGAAGACCTACAAGAATCCATTTTGTTTTTCTTTTCTATACCATTTGCTTTGCTAAGGATTCTGAGTTAGACCAATGTGAGTCCTTGTGACTACTGTTAAGACTGCTAGATCTGTTGGGTAAATCTTTAGCAAATTTCCACATACTT
>NW_005281024.1:0-447 GCF_000412655.1 Myotis brandtii
GATTTAATTCAGTTGCAAACTTTATACTAAATTAACTTGAAAGTGGTATTTCTTTTCCACCAATGCCTTGATTACACTTGCAAAAGATCAATGTCTTTAACATTAAAAACAGAGATGCCAACAGTAAAATATTTATTTTCAGTTTTCAAAGTATTTTTATTAGACAAATTGCACTTTTGAGGGTTGATGAACACATTATGAGTAAGAAAAACAAAAGAATATATGGCTGAAGTAAGTAAACTTTCTACATAAATAGGAATCAATCAACTTAATCAAAAATATTAATAAAAATGAATTCTCATTAAAATTTTACACCTGAACATTGTTATTATTAAATTTCAAAAAATACTTAAAATTAAGGTTTAAATTTGTATGGCCAAATAAAAACACAAAGATATTAAAACTTCTAAAATTAGAAGCAATGTTTATTTCATATAGTAAAAAAAA
>NW_005281025.1:0-447 GCF_000412655.1 Myotis brandtii
GACTCCCCATTATCTTCATGCAGTTACAACTAAGTGTAATGCTTTTTCTGTCTTGAAAGTACATGTCTTCCAACCCTGAAGCTTGGCTCACAGTAGGTGCTCAGAATCTGTTTGTTGAATGAATACACGACCTCTCAGAGGGTCATAGAGATCTCATTCCTGGGCCCCGCTGTTCAGCCTGGGAAACTGAGACCCAGAGACAGAGTTATCCCACGGTTACATGGTAGCACAGCAGCAGCCTCTCTGGAGGGGGGCTCCCCCAGGTGGACGCTCCCAACCACCACCACCGCACTGGACGTAAGGGGAAACTGAGGCCTGGAGGACAAGGCCTTAGAAGATCTCAAGGACTCAGCCTGTGGTCCCTCCATGGAAGCTCAGGAGGGTGGGATTCCAGGGGAGGTCGTCTCAGGGAGGGGCGTAGAGGCATCCCAAAGAAGGTGTGTGTGT
>NW_005281026.1:0-447 GCF_000412655.1 Myotis brandtii
CATTCTATTCCATTGCATGAATTGACTAATTGGTTTGCTGACTATCACAGACAGAGCTGTTGAGAACATTTTTGTGTGTGTCTTTAGGTGGATGTATTATCATTTATCTTGGGAATTGCTGGCTAATAAGGGTGAAGATACATTTAACTTTCCCAGATACTGCCCAACACATTCCATGTGGGCTACCGTAATTCGGGTACTTCTCAAGGGTGTGGGGACTGGGGAGGAGCATGGAGTGCCTCTCTTGGTGGCATTTTAGAATCCCTGTAAATAATCCCTCAAGTTCCCCATCTCTCCCTTAACCCCGGATTCCTGAGGGCCCATCAAGGGAAGCCTGGCCTCTGGTTAAGAAAATTTATCTGACAAATTGGCAATTATAAAATAGCCATGGGAATGTAAAGTACAGCATAGGGAAAATAGTCAATAATATGGTAATAACTAATGGTG
>NW_005281027.1:0-447 GCF_000412655.1 Myotis brandtii
TTACTGTCCTCTGGAAAATTGGTAAGGCAGGAGGCAGGCTAGAGCAGGTTGAAATGGTGGGATGAGGAAATAAGGCAGCCTGCACCCAGTATTTCATGTGGCAAGGACGGTATCCTGGGGGCACCCTGCCCAAGAGGCTGCCTGGCAGGGTGAGAAAACCTCAGCTTTAAGAGTGATGGGAACTGAGGTAGGGGAACTGCAAAGGATTAATGTCTTTTGATTACATGGTCGAGTCTCTTCTGGCATTTATACATCACTTCCTAATATAGTATTAGCCTCATATAGAAACTCAATAAATCAGTATAATTAATTCATGATAATATATCTTTCTGAAGCCACTATTTGTTATAAAATTAATAGTACCTTGCAAAGGGTAATGCATGGGCCAAACAGCATTCCAATCCCCAGGAACCTGTTAAAAATCTCGCCCCACCTCCCCGACCTACT
>NW_005281028.1:0-447 GCF_000412655.1 Myotis brandtii
AGACACAGCAGGTGAAGCACCTGTTTGACATCCCAGGACTGTGAGCAGGCATCAATCTATTTTACGTCACCCTCGAGTGATTCCACACAGTTTTGAAGACTGAAATGCTTTGTATTTTTAAAAAGAGTAATAAAAAAAAGAACATAAAATTGTAATGTTCACTTTGCGTCAATGCAAAATGTCCCGCTCCAAGATTCATGAAATGCCTTATTGTGCTGATGTAAGAAGTTCTTTAAATTTGCAGTACTGGTGAAAATTAGAGCTAGATATTCCTATAGGAGCCATGGAAAGCTCTTTTATTAGTCTTCTAACACAAAACATAGAGTTGTCTTCAGAAATTTATTTAAATAATTTTTGCAACATCCTCCTTTTACTAGTTAGTGCATTTATACACCTAGGGACATGTGGGTGTGGCTTTATATTTTATTTCTAGTTGTTGTTTTTTTT
>NW_005281029.1:0-447 GCF_000412655.1 Myotis brandtii
AAGGGGACAATTTGCATATTAGACTTTTATATATATATATATATAGATAACTGTATACTTGTTGAATAAGTCTCTTAATACATTTACAATCCTTCATAAACATCATATTTATTTTCAAAATAGTCCAAAACATTCCAAAATGTTGCATATAGTGGGTCCAGTACTGGTTTTTAATCTTTAAAAGTATGTAAGACAAAGTAAGAAAATCCAGGCTTACAGATGAACATTTGAAATAATGAATTAGGTCATTATGTATGTTTATAGTTCAATCACTGAACATTCACAACAGATTGCTTTAAAAACGGAGTCTTTTCCATTAAATTTAAAAGGAAAGATTGTAAGGAATGATTCAAGAGGATTAAAGAATACCTAATCACTCAAGAGATTTCAATTGACCTGGACTATTCAAGTTGACTTACTGACACAAGTCTGCCTAACAATTTAGTA
>NW_005281030.1:0-447 GCF_000412655.1 Myotis brandtii
TAATAGCAGGTGGGACAAGAGGGCGAAACCAAACCCCGATACTGCGGCAACAGGCCCACCTCGCCCTCCCAGGGCCTCACGGGCCACCGGCCACGTCCACGTCACCCTCGACCACACAGGGACGTCCCTTCTGACTGTACCCGCAGCAGAAACGCACCAGGCTCACCGCCCAGGGGCCCAGGTCCAGGAATCGGCCCAGCAGGTCCAGGGCTCTCAGCCGATGCACCTGGCTCAGCAGCACCTGCAGAGAGAGGAGGAGTCATGACGGCACCACTGCAAGGCCGTGCAGGCGCGAGGCCAGTCCCTCGGATCAGCCCTGTGTCCTGCACCGTGGTCCACGCAGGGGCTTCCGTCCCTGCTGCTCCGCTCAGAGGCCAGGAGACACTGTTCTTCAACCACAGGTACACCAGCAGGTACACCCGCAGGTACACCCGCAGGTACACCCAC
>NW_005281031.1:0-447 GCF_000412655.1 Myotis brandtii
TTAAATATGTTGACTATTATTTGAATACTGTTGTGTACTAAATAATTTAAGTTTATCTTTTTCAGGATTCTGATGGTGTGTGCTACCCTTCAAGAAAAAGTCATGAACAGACATTTTCTTACTTTATTGTGGATCCTATCATGCGTCACGTTCATGTTTTATACCACTGTTATGGCGTGGGAGAAATGTCTTAGCAGTATTCTTTCAGACAATCTATATTTACTATATTTTTATTTACCAATTTTTATTTTAGTACTTATTTATAGATAAGCAATTACTTTGCAAGGTAATTAAGGTAAAATGTAAAGAACCCACTTAGAGCAGAAGCAAATGCCAAGATGCTTTTCTTTTTTAATATGTTTATATTGATTTTAGAGAGAGAAAGAAAAAGGGAAAGGGGAAATAGAAACATTGGCTGCCTCCTGCACATCCCCTACTGGGGATTGA
>NW_005281032.1:0-447 GCF_000412655.1 Myotis brandtii
CTGTATTTAACGGGCCAGAAGGTTGAGAACCACTGATTTAGATTAAAAAATTGAAAACTTGAGCCTCTGGAAGGAAATTGGTAAGTTTGTGGCCTTTGTACAAAAGTGACACCTTAGGTTGTCTGGGTTTTCTTTGGAACATTCCAGCCAAACACTGACAGAAACGGGAGGAGGAGGGCGGCGGGGACAGATGTGCAGGATGTTGGCAGCGTGAAGCTGGGGGACGCGTCTGGGGCTTGTCTATTTGCAATGCTGCACGATGAACAGGTAGAGTTGTGGGCACCTCATCTTAGAGCCCACTCAGCACTTCCTTCGGAGACGCCTCTCTGCCATTGGGCTTGCTTCCCGCACACACTAACAAGAGATGCTGACGTTGGAGTTCGTGGATTATCATGGGACAATATTTATGACATATTTGAGTGGGAAAGGACCACAAATACTTATGTA
>NW_005281033.1:0-447 GCF_000412655.1 Myotis brandtii
CATTGATGATTCTATCTCTCTCTCCCTCTCCCTTCCTGCCTGAAGTCAATAAAAATATACTTAAAAAATAAAATATGGTTCTTTACTGTCAGGAAATCCTGGCTGTCTATGTTCTTCCCCTGCTCTTTAATGGTCTATATCTGTTCAGGAAATTTCAGGGGCCACCCTGTCTGTGGTGTATGGTTCAAATTCCAAATCTGGCAGTCAAGGCCCTGAAAATACCCAAGCTAGCTTTCTGGTCTTGGTCTCTGTGGCAGCCCCACCCCCCACCCTCATCCACCATCCTGTGACTATTCGGTCACTTTGCACATCTCAAACTTGGTATTTACTCAGACTTTGGCTCTGCCAGGATTCACGTTCCTTCCAGCCACACATGTCTAAATCCCATCCAAACATCAAGCACCGGTTAAACTTCCATTTCCTTCATGAAACGTTACTTTTACTGAT
>NW_005281034.1:0-447 GCF_000412655.1 Myotis brandtii
TTAATTTAACCTTTAGCACAATTATGCTAATTAGCTTTAAATATAAGTCCAGAGAAGCACTACAATTAATATTTAGGACACAGATCTGTGGGAGGAAATGACTTGAATGTTTGAGGTTTTTCCCCCACAAGGTCTGAAGTCAGCTTCATGCACAGATTAATTTAGTATCTATTTTCACAAATCATGGCTGTAGGGCACCTTCCCGAGGTCTCTCCTGGGACTTCTTTTGTGTCTGAAATTCCATAATTAAAACTTGTTTTCTCTGTTTTTGCAGATGACTTGGTTGACTATGTAGAAAATTCTTAAAAATCTACCAAAAATCTACTAAAACTAATAAGGGAATTTAGCAAGTTCATACAATGCAGGGCCAATATAAAAATCAATTATATTTCCAAATATTAAACAAGAAAAATTGGAACAAAGTAACCATACTGTTAGTGATAACAT
>NW_005281035.1:0-447 GCF_000412655.1 Myotis brandtii
CCCCCTCAGTGCTTTTTCCCTTTCCTTCCCCCACCAGCTTTTCTGGGCCTTCTCACTGAGCTCTCTCAGGTGGGGAACCTTTTCTCCTCTTGTTTCTCTTTTTCCTGACCCTTTCCTTCCAGGCCTTGCTGATGGATTAGAACTCTTAGATGCCCCCTTATGAAATAAAAACCTAACTTCCAAAAGACACACAAAAAAGACAGTACTTACTTACTGCCTAGCAATCCCTGTGCTAAGTGGAACTGAGCACTAACATTTACTGAGCCCTGGCCATGCGCGGAGCACTGATCGTAGAGCCTCACCTGCTATTGCAGGTGTGTGGCATGCCGCCCAAATCCCCTCTTCGGGACCGAGGCCCTCATCCCCAGTGCAGTCTCTTTAGGTGTTTTCCCCTCGACGAAGAGAGAGAGTTGCCTTGTTTAATATAAGGCCGTCTCTTGGGGCAAC
>NW_005281036.1:0-447 GCF_000412655.1 Myotis brandtii
TTCTCCTTGACTATCTTACTGTTTTCTCCCCTCTTCTCTCTGGCTTTAGAGGTGATCAGTGCATTTATAACTCCACCAGCCTGAAGGTCAATCGGGAAAATGGGACCCTGTCCAAACACAGTGAGCCCTGAGGGGAAGGGTTGCTGTGTGGGATGGGAGATGGTGGGTGGGCCAGGCCAAAGGAGGAGACCTGAAGCTTTGGGCACAGAAGTCCCGGAGACGCCCTCTTCTTACATCTCCATGGGCCCGCTACCTGCACACTGAAGCAATCAGTCATACTGCCAACATCTCTGAGCTCTTACTATGTGCCAGGTACTGTTTGAAGTGCTTTCTATGAATTAACCCACTTTAAAACTCACAAACCACCCAAGGACATTGCAGTGATCAGCTCAGGAAATGAAGAGACAGGAGCCCACTTGTCTCTCTCACTCATCCTGCAATTAGACC
>NW_005281037.1:0-447 GCF_000412655.1 Myotis brandtii
CAGACCGCAGCACCTGGAGCACAGCAGTACAGAGAGGGATGGAGTGTGACCAACAAATGGAAAACATTCACACATATGTCACAGCATTTCACCCCCATTATCCTTTGGTCAACATTCACATCTCGCAGATGTATTTTCCCAATTCATAAAATAGTGAATATTATAAACTATTGAAACTAAGATCTTAATAATCAATCATTTAGTCAGAAAAACCTCCAAGCATAATGAAGAAATTGAATGCTTATCCATTGTACTGTGCCAGATCTGAGACAAGAAACCAGGCTCCTAATATTCAATCCAATGTGAAATGATTTCATTTCAGAGGGAAACATGAATTTAAATGGCAAATGCAACATAGGCTTTCACTTTCATGCAGTATGTGATGTATGTGTGTGCATGTGTGTGACTTTGTGTGTGTGAGATAGATGAGAGAGAGAGAGAGAGAGA
>NW_005281038.1:0-447 GCF_000412655.1 Myotis brandtii
CAACATGGGGACAAAAATCCCAAAGTTTTGAGGGAGAATTAAATAAATAATAAGTAAGGATTGACAAGTACAATGACTGGCACTTACTAAGTGCTCATTTGGAGGCAGCTGCTGATGGTGTTGATGTTAGGCATCAAAGTCCTTTTAAAACTCAGCAAAAATTCTTCTGTTCTAATCAGGAATGATGGTGATAAGAACGTATAACTGGATGTGTTTGCCAAGAGGCACAATGTTTTGCCTAGCTGACTTGAATGGGTCAAGCATTTAAATATATTCAGAAATGTACCTATAAGGAAATAATTAATGATATAGAAGAGAAATTAGTTGATGGAGCCTTCAACATAAGTTACATGGAGGTGTGTGTTGCACTTCTGTTTCTAACCAAGAGAGGACCAGCTTCTGATGAAAGCTATTATCTATATCTATATCTATATCTATATCTATATC
>NW_005281039.1:0-447 GCF_000412655.1 Myotis brandtii
TTTTAGGAGGGCAGTTTCGGCTTGACAAATGAAAAACTGTCTTCAAAGATGCTGGAAGAAAAAAAACACAATCACAGAAAAATTGCCAAGGCTGTTCTGGCCTGCCCTGGTCCTGAGGGAGGGCCGCACAGAGGTGCAGAATCACAGTGTAGAGCTCACCGGCACCTTGAAAAGCTTGTCCCAGGCTAAAGCCGAAATCTCCTACCTATCCCAAAGCAACCTTTACTACTAAATTAGAGGGGCTTCCAGTCTCACTCCTACTCTATCCCCTCAAGGCTCAGAGGAGAATACTGTCCACAGTAGGTACTTAAAATGCATTCCAGGGGCTAAATGCAGGCATTTTTAGGGAAGCACACCAGACATCTGGGGAGCTGGTGAGGCAAACTTGCCTTAATGCAATGGGAACATGGAAATCACATTTTGAAATATAAGCCCAGGGATCTCTCT
>NW_005281040.1:0-447 GCF_000412655.1 Myotis brandtii
AAAAAAAAGCTCTCAACACAGGACTCTGTAGCCACTGCACATGTCCCAGATACTGAAGGCAAAGTGAGCTGGCTGCTAGCACTTCTGTCATTCAGCAAGAAAGGAGAGAGGTGACGAGGAGGGCATGGCATGTCCTTTAAAGGAACAACTTTAAAATGGGCTCAGATCACTTTCACTCGTGTGTATGGGCCACAGCTTAGTGCCACAGGTGCAGGGATGGTTGAAGAATGTTGTTTTAGTGGAACACTCTTGAATCCACTTCAAGTCAGGGGTTCTCCAAGTAAAGGAAGAAGAGGAGAAGAAGCATAGAGAGCGCTGGCTGGAGTCTCTGCCACTCCAGCTTTGTGGGCGGTCATATGATTGTGTGGTGGCTGGAGCTGTGGCGTCCACATTTCGGTCATGAGGGGAGACAGTACTAATACACTGAGGATGGAGCACCAGCCAGAG
>NW_005281041.1:0-447 GCF_000412655.1 Myotis brandtii
GGGAGGGTGAGGGCAGATGGGTTGGGAGGATGAGGGCTGAGGATGTACCGGAAGTGTGGGCGTGACAGACAGGTAGTGAGAGGAGACTGGATCCAGCAGCTGCGGAGGGGTGTGGCTTGCACACTGGGGGAAATACAATGGGAAGCAAGGAGGAAATTGCTCCCCACCTACCCACCCCCCCCCGACCCCCAAGGCGAGATACATGTCCAAAAAGAACCCAGAGCAGAAAACAGAGGCAGGATGAAGGTAACAGCATAGGGTTAATTTAACAAACTGTGGTCCAGTTCACCTGGCCCCAGAAATACACAAAGTGAGGGTCTGGCAGGTAGCTCAGTTGGTTAGAGCAGACTCTTGACACACCAAGATTTCATGTTCTATCCCCATACAGACATCAACCAATGAATATACGGATAAGTGGAACAACAAGTTGATCTCTCTCTCTCTCTC
>NW_005281042.1:0-447 GCF_000412655.1 Myotis brandtii
GCTTAACAGCCAGACCAACATGTCCAGTGTAGTCTCCAATGATGATAAATGCCTTGAACCAGATCCTCTGGCCAGTACGTGTCTGCTTTTGCGTAGACATAATCTTTAAAACCTCTTCATGTCCTTGACCAGGTGACCCAGCTTGGTGATGGAAATCCCCTCCTTGTCCTTGGCCTTACCTCTGTGAACTCCACGTTCTTGGCCCTAGCCTGACCCGGCCACAACCTTTTCCTGGATGCCGCGGCCAAATCCTCCAAGGAAGCCGCTGTAGCATCACATTCCAGGATCCTGGGGCCTTCAGGCCTTCCTGCAGTCATCTGTCATCTGGTGTTTTCTCCAAGAAGAAGAATGTAACAATCTTAACCCAGCAACTTTGCTACCTTCTTTGTAGGATGAAGACATCCAACAAGTGTGTTTTGCTTACTGACCACTTTCTTGTTCCTAGGA
>NW_005281043.1:0-447 GCF_000412655.1 Myotis brandtii
GTTTGGTGCCACTCTTTGATCTGGTTGAGGTACTGCCATTGCTTTTGCCCCATCAGTGTACATGGCACTCAATTGTTCCAGGATGAATCATAAGAGTCAAGAAAATTACCTAACAATTGAAATATTTCAGCACCATTTTTCTTGGAGATTAATAAAGATCTTCAATGATTAGTTGGTGCTGATACTGAACAAATGCATGGAAAACAGCAAGTCCATTGATTTGTGAGACAAAAGTGCTGGAAGTTATCAACCTAATTTCCAGTTTGAATCCTGAACTGTATAATTGGAAAGTGGCAAGGCTACCATTTTTCCCCACTGTATATCTTAACAGACAGCTTGTAAGAGTGTGCAGCTGAAGTGGCTTTGTTTGAAGGACCTTGTTAAGCGATGGGCAGGGGGCCATGTGTTCCCAGAAGAATTTGGACGCTCTGGATTGCAGGTGACCTT
>NW_005281044.1:0-447 GCF_000412655.1 Myotis brandtii
TAGATGTTATCTCTAGTTTGACCAAAACTCTCTCTGTAGTCAACAGACCCAAGGCTGTTCCTAAGATTATTTAGGCTTAATGTTTAAGGAACTCGTCTTGCGAAGGTTTGTATGGAGTCAGATGAGGTTGTTCTCAGCTCCCTTGTCCCCCCTCTAAAGGGGTCTATGACATACCAATGGAGGAAAGGGCAGTGGAGGGTCCAAACCGAATGACCAGTGATATGAGAGGTCAGGGGGTCTAAACTTCATGCCCAGTGATATGCTAGGGAAGGAAAAGGTCACTCCGGATGGGAGCAGCGATTTGCTGAAGTCTCTTTCTCACTCTTCCACGTCTCACCTCTCCTGTTGCTCAGCCCCCTCTTCTTTTTTCTTTTTCCTCTTGTTTTCCATTTCCATCTTTCCTCTCTTTTCTTGTCTATCTCTGTCCTCTCTCTGCCTGCCATCCTC
>NW_005281045.1:0-447 GCF_000412655.1 Myotis brandtii
TTCTTTGACATGTCGCAGGGCAGGTGGGAGGAAGTAGCCTAGTCCTGGTTTTCTTACTGGAGACAGAGGAGCTGAGAGGACCTGGTCTGCCATGTGCTGGCCTGACTGCGGGCTGCTTGAGTGACTGGTGTCTGTCTTGCCTGAGTTGGAGCTCAGAGGGGCAATAGCAGTGGACGCCATGGAATGAATGGAGGAGCCACCTGCATGTCAAAGGTGCACAGGGACGGCAGCCGTGTGGACACCTGGGCAGGAAATTGCAGGCGGCAGAATTCAACAGGATGCCTAAGGCCCCGAGAAGAAGCTGTGGCGGGGCTGTTGGGATATTAAGATCTTTTAAAGTGACTGAGGGAGGGGGTAAGGGGAGCACACACACAGACCAAGACCGGACACATGCCCAGGGAAGACCTGAGAAGATCGAAAGTCTTTGTTTCTGGCTGGTTCCCAGGC
>NW_005281046.1:0-447 GCF_000412655.1 Myotis brandtii
TGAAAGCAGAAAAATAGGAAGACATAAAGATAGAGGAAGTACTAAGAAAAAAATTATGAGAAAAGCAATACTCAAATGTAAATTATTTCCCTTCCAATCTATTTCTTTTCATGCTCAGTAGAAAATGAGTACTTCAGGTCTATCTTATGTATGTGCATATATACTAGTAACCCGGGCTCTTGGTATGCTCCAGAATCAACTTTAAAATATCAGCTCTTATTTCACTGTGGTGATCTATAAAGATGAGGTTGCCTCTATTTTGAGTCCAGTAAATTCCTTCTGAACTTTAATGTTTTAAATAAGTATTTACTATCAGCTTATTCTATTGTCACTGGCTTCTTTATGATAAAAGTCAACTCCTAACATTAAAAATCAGTTTATCTGTGTGTAAGTCCTGAATGTTTATAGAAAATATAGCTAAGCAACTAAGGAATATGGGAGACTTCT
>NW_005281047.1:0-447 GCF_000412655.1 Myotis brandtii
GTCGATGCTCAACCCCTGAGCCCCGCTGGCCGGGCTGGAGAGCTCTTCTCGTTCCCCTCTTCTGTGCGGGGACAGCACAGGCTGATGAAGCGCCACGACCCACCCTCACGGGCTTGGCGGGCGGTGCTTCTCGCAGCCAGACCTGAGCGTGGCCGTGGTCTGGGACCCATGACGGCGAGGGGACGCCCACTCCCCGCCCCCTGCATCTCAGGCTCCCTCCATTCATCCTCGTTAAGCACCTGGAAGTGGTGTTATCACAGGTCCCATCTGGGCCCGAGGTGGGTTCTGCCTAATGGACTGGGTCTTTCATCGCCCCCCACTTCTTTTTCCTGCAGAGAGAAGAAACGATGGAGAGAATGTTCTTGGATCGCGATGCTGGCACGGGCTGGTGAGCTTTGCTTTAAATTGTCAGTGAGATGCTTGACATTGTTCCTCTGCTTTATAAAC
>NW_005281048.1:0-447 GCF_000412655.1 Myotis brandtii
ACCCATGCACAAATTTTGTGCACTGGGCCTCTAGTTGCTTTATAATGCCTGATAGTTTAAGTAATCCATGTCCATTAGAAAACAGAGCTAATAGAGTCAATTTATTTCTTTTTATTTTTATATGGTGTCTAAACATTTGGGTATCTCAGATCATTTAAAAATATTTTGCTTCTGAAAAAGCATCCAGGTATTTTTGGCATTTGACCCTGAAAGTGCTCTAAAAAGTAAAAATTACTTTTCTGAATGCTCAGTGTGCCTTTGTGCCTGGCAACTTCCCAGCGCCTCGGACTTTCCTCACAGAATGGCCCCCAAACGTCAGTCCTCACTCCCACTTCAAACGAAGAAAGAAACCGAAACTGCCTCCAGCTCCCAAGCTGGAGAAGAAGCCGACCCCTAAGGACATGCCAAAAGGAGAAAAAGAACAGCAAGAAGCGATTGAACATATTG
>NW_005281049.1:0-447 GCF_000412655.1 Myotis brandtii
GGGCCTCTAGTATATAACAGTATAATTATCATGTATATATGGATTTACTACTTAATTCCTAAAATAGCAGCTAATATCCTATTACACATTTAACCTTACTTAATTCTTACAGGAACTCTATACAAATGTTACTCTATGACATTATGCAGGTGAAGAAGCAATAGTATAACAAGTAACACCCATGTTGTCCAAAAGAATAGCCACTAGGTGTATGTAGTTATTTAAATTTAAATTATTTAAAATAAAATAAACACTCAGTCCCTCAGCCACCCTAGCCACATTCACGTGTTTGAGAGAACATTTGCATCATCGCAGAAAGTTCTGCTGGATAGCTCTGGAGACTCTGGGCCAGTTTCTCAGCTTTGGCAGTATTGACATTTGGGGTAATTGCTGCGGGCCACTGTCCTGTACATGGGAGGATGTTCAGCAGCCCCTACCCAGTGGTCA
>NW_005281050.1:0-447 GCF_000412655.1 Myotis brandtii
TGAGCCAAACCAGCGAGGGCTGGTCTACATTCTTGTTTGAACAAATGCAGGGGACTAGAAGCTAGAGAGAAGGAACGACGGGAACATCTAGCAAGCAGCAGACCCTACTAGAGCTCTCCATGACCTCCTCCTGAGTAACCACAGTGAAGCTATAGAAAGATGTTTTGTAATTAAGGGGGATACATCTGATGACATTGCAGGGCCAGACAATCCACAGGGACTTTTTGTTTGGCCATTTCCATTGCTCACATCACCCCCTACTTTGTGCTAAGCAAGACATCACTATAGGGAGAGAATTCTCTTTACTGTACTTATATTCATATTATATTCCATCTTTGGTCACAAAACCTAGCTTGTATTTCAGTGGAGTTGAAGAGCTTTAACTTGGCTTGAGTCTTAGGGTGTGGGTTTTGTTTTAACTCATGCTTCTCGGAGTTCCTGCGTCTA
>NW_005281051.1:0-447 GCF_000412655.1 Myotis brandtii
TATATGTTTGCGTACATTTGTACAGATCCAGAGAGCAAGTAATATTCACTCATTAGATGCTTCGTATCCTGGGAGGGCTGTGGCCCGTGCATTTCCAATAAGGCCGGCGAGCTGCGGCTCTCCTGGCTTCCTCACCTTCTCTCTCACCCTCTGAGCACCTCACCTGGGCTCCCCCTCCTCCCCGTCCCCGCGGGTCCTGCCCCCAGGAGAAGGCGGTACCTGATGAACAGCGAGCTTCTCTGGTTCTGCGCCTGGTCACCCACGCACAGCTCCTGCACGCCCTGGGCCCAGCTCTGGCCTTTGACGCGGCCGATGATGTTCGGGTACGTCAACTGCGGCTCCCGGGACCCAGCCAGGCCCGCCTTGATCACTCCCGAGCCGTTGTCGATCACCACCGGCAGCTGGTAGCTGCTCATGCCGCCCGCGCCGCCACCGCCTCGGGTCTCC
>NW_005281052.1:0-447 GCF_000412655.1 Myotis brandtii
CTGATCGATGTTTCTAACTCTCTATCCCTCTCCTTTCACTAGCAGTGAAACTGAGTCACACAGAGGTTAGATAACTTGCCCTTGAGCACACAGCTAGTGAGCACAGGGCTGGGTTTCAAACGCAGGCACATTGGCCCAGAGTCCATGCCCTTATTGACTATATCGGCAAAGAATACATTTAAACTTCCACATCTGTCATCTCAAGGATTTCCATCCTATTTGAATAATGATACAAATAATAATAGTGAGTACCAATGAAGATTACATTACAATTAGAAGGAACATAGAAAGGGAAGTCAATTAGAATATTTGACCTGGCTTAATTCAATTTTCCAGACAAATAAAAAAAAGGAAATTAACATAGGGAACTATTATAGTGAACTCATCTCTTATTAGAAAAACATGTTAAAATAGTGCAATTTTGTCATTGTGGGATATGAAGTTCTA
>NW_005281053.1:0-447 GCF_000412655.1 Myotis brandtii
CAAGTGAAAGCAACTATTTAGAGGCAAAGACATAGAGAAGACCAATGTAAAAGTAATTCATAAATTCGTGTCCCATTTCAGTCATCAAGTTTGAGGTTCTGATACTTCCAGAAGAAGCGTTAAGGAAGGCTCCGGATTCCCTGTTTCGGAGATATGGGTAGAGGAGTTTCATACGCAGTGTGGCATGATTATCCAAGACAGGTGCCTGCAATCCAAGTCTCATTCAGGAAGCACATTGTGTTTCCTGGTGGGCTTTGAGAAAGTAAACTTGAATGAATTATTTTGGGAGCAGCTCAAGGGAAAAGAGTTGGGAAAATGCTTTTCCCAGGAATGGCTCAGTTTCTTTTACCTCCTAAGTACCTGAGGAAAATAGCTTTTGTCTTGGATTCCAAGGCCCAGGCCCTCAGCTGGACCGACTGACTGCTTCTTCCTCTTCTCTTCCCCAAC
>NW_005281054.1:0-447 GCF_000412655.1 Myotis brandtii
GCTCAGGGAGCTGTGGAGGGAGTAGGGCCAGGGCCTCGGTGGGGAAAGGCCAGCTGGCAAGCAGAGGAGACTGGTCCCACTTACTCAGAAAGAGCCAGGCCCAGGAGATCTTGGGGCGGGAAGAAAGGAAGGAAGGGTCACAGTTAAGACTCGGTTCTCTGGCATCCAGTCGCCAAGCTTCCCATCTGACTCAATACTTTCTATTGTATGAATTTAGTTTTGATATTATGTTCTTCCATGTCCTTCAGTAAAATGGGCATAACTGTAGTTTCCACCTCATAGTGTTGTTTGGAGGATTAAATGAATAAGTAAAATATCTAGATAATACATAATAGCTGAAAATGTAAGCCTGGCCGCGGTGACTCAGTGGTTGAGCGTTGACCTATACAACAGGGGGGCATGGTTCGGTTCTGGTCAGGGCACATGCCCAGGTTGGGGGCTCGATCC
>NW_005281055.1:0-447 GCF_000412655.1 Myotis brandtii
TTTTTTCTTAAATTTCTAGAGTTTTACTTAGCAATTGGAGCCATTAGCCAGTTTCTGTTTGCTATCTCTCTTATTCCAATAAATATCGCATTTCTCATTTAATCAAGGAATAACTCAAGACTTTTGTCTTTACCAGTCCATGCTAAGAATTGAATCACAGTCTACAAATCTATATCAATTATGCCTGACAAACCATTACATTTTTCATGCACTATATCTTCTTCCACTAAAACTTGGGAACTGGGAGCCCTTGGAACTATCATGTACTATTACGTTCTCCTTAAATTTTCTGAGAGACAAATTCCTCACATTTTTCTTCCCTCTTGATTAAATGTGTAAGACTGAACTTCTCATCCTTATTCTTATTTTACCTTTTATTACCCTTTCTTAAAAATGGTATTTCACTGAGCATAATATTTTTATCTCAAGACAGCCAGATAGATTCTT
>NW_005281056.1:0-447 GCF_000412655.1 Myotis brandtii
CCCTCGAGTCAAAAAGTTTGCCCACCCCTGTAAATCTAATCCCTTATTCTCTCTCTTCATCTTCTGGTACCCCTATGATGTGGATGTTGTTATACTTCATGTTGTCACAAATATCCCTTAAATTATCCTCATTTTTAGAATTCTTTTTCTTTTTGTTGCTCTTATTGGGTATTTTATGATACCTTGTCTTCCAAATTGGTGATTTGATTTTCAGTTTAATTCAACATACTCTTTATTCTGTCAAGGCAATTCTTCATTTTAGGTATTGTATTCTTCATTTCTGACTTTTAAAAAATGGTTTCTATGTATTTTTCATGCTTTCATAGTTTCCAAGTTCCTTGAGCATCCTAATAACCACTGTTTATTAACTTTATATCTGATAAATTGCTTGCCTACATTTCATTTAGCTGTTTTCTGGAGTTTTCTCCTGTTCTTTCATTTGGGGCA
>NW_005281057.1:0-447 GCF_000412655.1 Myotis brandtii
GAGAGGATACTCAATCTGGAGAGAATCCCACATGGAAAAAAACAGGCTCCTGGCCAATGGCCAGTACTAACTTGCCAACTATGTGAGCACCTTGGAAGTAAGTCCTCTGGTCTTCATGAAGCCTACAGCTGCCTGCAACCCTAACCAACACCCAAATGCAACCGCATGAAACACCTGAACCAGAACCACTTCTCCAAACCACTCTCAACTACCTGACCCACAGAGAGCATGAGGAATACCATGATTGCTGTTGCTTTAAGCTGCTAAGTTTTGGGACAGCAATAGACAATAGAAGGCTCAAATAAAAGTATGTATTTTAAGTGTTTTATAAACTGTTCGAATCACAATTCTAACGCCTGCTTTATACATGCAAAGGGGTGTCTATTTTCACATCAAAACTGATTTAGCCCCACCCTGGGGCTAAATGCTCAGTTGGTTGGAGCATTG
>NW_005281058.1:0-447 GCF_000412655.1 Myotis brandtii
CCCAATTTTACAAATTTGGTCCATTGTCCTTCAAATTATTTTATTTAGTTTAATGTAATGTTTTTACTGTTGCTTTAAATTCACATGTTTTCATAACTTAAAAGAGCTTGTGTGTTTTATTGTCTCAAATAAGTTCCTTTTAGTACATGAAAACGTAATGCTTAATAATCTCTCAAATCTGTTATGTAGATCTTTACAACGAAATTACTTTGACAACAAAATTGCTTTGACATTATCTCCTTTCTTATTATAGCCATGTGACAGTATTACTATCCTTATTTTATTTTAATAGATAAAAAACTGAGACTGAAAATAGCTAAGAGACTTGCCTGCGATTCATTTGTTCATAAGTACCATGTACAGAGCCAGAATTAAAATGGAAGTATTTGTATTCTTCATTCAATCCTCTCAATCTAATCTAATAAAAGAGAAACATACAAATTGACC
>NW_005281059.1:0-447 GCF_000412655.1 Myotis brandtii
GACTCAGATAACTGCACAGAATAGGCCCTCATTTGTCATGGGCCCTAGGAAATGCTCATTCTGAGAGGAATGACCAGAGCCCAGCCTTCTGCCCACTACCCCAGCAGCTGAGGGCTGACTCACTCCTGCTCAGGGATAGAATTGGGTACTTAGAGCCCCCCTCAACCCACCCTCTACCCTGGAAACATTAGTGCTCAAAACTCATGTGAGCTAAGCCCTCCCCACACAGCAAATCCGAATGGGTTCACGCTGCTGGTACAGCTGGAATTTCATTGCCTCCTGGATGTTTCATTTGGCCATCTAATTTGGTGATAAATCAAGGTGATTTATAGGGAGTGAGCCTACATTTAGTGTGACATTCTCATCCGAAATGCTCGCCCCTGATGTACTCCTCTCATCACTGTCCTGACCTCACTCTGTGGATGTCCATGGATTCAGAAATGTGGT
>NW_005281060.1:0-447 GCF_000412655.1 Myotis brandtii
TTTGAGCATACATTTGTTAAGGTAAAGGGAAATTGGCAGAAGCATTAATAACTTTCAGGACTTGCCCTGAAGGACAAGGTATATTTGAAGATGAATCCTTAAGTCTGTTCTCTGACTTGTCAAGCAGTGGCAGGATAAAAGAGAAACAATCCAAGAATGTTGATACCCACATCAATTCTACAGAGGGAGGCAGATGATCAATTATTTTCTGATGCTGTTTGAACACAAAATAATATTCTGAAAGTAAAGGGACTACATAAAAATATATTTCGAGAATACCTATAGCCATTTTTCCTAAGCCATGTATTAGCAAACCTTTCATCATTAGGAGTAATTTTATTTGAAATTCCATTATTATTACTGTTATATATGGTTTCTCTTTCAATAGTAAACTTTAGCTCTCCCTAGTTTCCCTCTCCCTAACACACACACACACACACACACACA
>NW_005281061.1:0-447 GCF_000412655.1 Myotis brandtii
AAAATCAATAAAATATATTTAAAAAATATATATACATAAAGATAATTATACCCTAAAATCTCCATTGTTGATAATAATCTATTGATATTTTAAAACAGCTACTAAGCTGGTGAAATAACAAAAGTGAACAGGAAGGCCTAGAACCTTCTTTAATCTGTTCTAACTATACTGACACAGTTGATTCCTGGAAGAGGAGCTAAGAAGCCAGATGGAATTGAGCTGGTCCTCCTCAGTGCACGCTGCTGGGAGGCTTGTCCGGTGCCCTGGAATGCAAGAGTGGGACACAGACCAAGAAATAATGGGTTGTACTAAGTGACCTCCGAGATCCTGTAAAAATTCAAGGAAAGAATGTTGATGTAAACTATTCATTTTTAAAAAAAATATAAAAGCTCAAATGATGGTTTCTGGCTCAAGAGCTTAGGCACAGCAATTTAATAATGTTGGTCT
>NW_005281062.1:0-447 GCF_000412655.1 Myotis brandtii
CTCTGGGGAAAGGAGGCAATACAGTAAGGAGGGATGAACAAGTATAGTGAAGCCACTCTGAAAATACTCAGCATGTGAAGTTCACATCAGGCATGTGGAGAGCTGGGTGCTGGGCCATCCCTGCCCTGTTGGGGGTGTTGTGGATTGAGTAATCCAGGTGACAAATGCTGGTGCTGAGGGGCCTGTGTAGAATTTTCTGGGAGTGCAGAGGAGGGGCTGATAGGGTTTGAGGTTGTCGTGGAGGTGGTGTCCGAGAGGCCACAGAAAGGAGGTGACATTGGAGCTGGCCTTTCTACTCTGGGGGAAAACCTGAGACCTCCTTTACCCTTGCTGTATCTGCACTTGAGGAGCAAAGCCATTGCTTCCACCCTGCTTCTCAGCAGCTCCCTCTAGTGGCAGGGCTCTGAAACCTGTGCATCCTTGAAAGAGTCTGAGCAGGGCCCCTTC
>NW_005281063.1:0-447 GCF_000412655.1 Myotis brandtii
TCTTTCCTGGTGCTGGGGGACGTTTTGGGAACTGAAATCTCTGGGGTCACTCACAGACAGAGAAAACCTGGAGTGCCCCCTCCCCCCACTCCCCGAACTGAGGAACTAGATTCACCTTCTGCCGTCAGGCCAAGCTTAGCTTCGGATAAATCCCACATGTTGTAAATAGCTTTGTGCGTACAGATTCTTCTTCCACTTGCCGGGTGACTGTAAAATTTACAGTGGGAAACCATGGAGTAGGCATTTTTCATAGCGGAGTCCTTGGGTCTGAAATCATGCACTGCAGCTGAAATCCCCCGGCTCCTGGGGACAGTCTCAGCACTGAGGGAACTTGAGTATCTGTGGACGGAGATATTTTTCTGTCACCTCTAACCCTGTAACACATCACAGAAAAGGGCTCTTGGGTTAGGTAGTTATCTGCAAGGCTCAGCTTTTGTGTCAGGGATC
>NW_005281064.1:0-447 GCF_000412655.1 Myotis brandtii
ATTTCTTACAAAAAATATTGGAGAAATACTGATGTTTAGAAAATATGGATGGAGAAACAAATGGAGACCTGCTATGTCAGACCACCACTGAATGGACTTTTATAATTACATATCGTTATAGTTAGCTCTGCTTTCTGGATTTCACCATTGTAACAGGCAAAACTAGATGGTGGAAGACAACAGTGGAGACCTGTTCTCATGGCTGTGACTGAGAAGGACTTGCTGCTTTATGACTGTATGCCATGGACAAGGGATGCCTGGGCATCACCATGTCACAGCTACCCTCTTGTTGCCACAAGGTAAGACAAAAGACACAAAAAGAAAGTATCTGTCCTACTCTAAATCTTCTAAAGAATTTTAAAGTGAAGTCTATTATCTTAGGTGCCTAAAATAGGATTTAAGTAGCTGACATAGTTGATTTAGACAAAAACTTTTATTTCACAACCT
>NW_005281065.1:0-447 GCF_000412655.1 Myotis brandtii
TTAATGGTGCTAAGAGAGGATATATTGTTCTTAAAGCATTTGAAAACGACTCAGGATCAAACTGTCTATCATTTTTGGGAGCAAATGTCTAAGACTTTGTAGTGTGGAACAGTTTTCCATATAGGACCTTGGACACAGGGTTCAATCGATGTCATTACTAAGACTGCAAGAATCAGAAATGTGGTTCAGTGATGCACTTACCCACTGTTTACTCTGAGAAAACTGGTTTAAACTAGATAGTACTAGAAAAAAATCCAGCTTCTGTATAGGTCAACGAAGATACCAATGAGCTCCTTCATTTAGATAAACAACCAGAGGTGCAGGCCCAGGTCTTAATAGGTCCAATCTTGTCTCCCTTATACTTTCTGAAGCCGATGATATAAACCTTGCTTGCCTGAGGGCTGTCTCTAAGGAAGGACTCCAAATTATCATCACATGAAAAAAAAA
>NW_005281066.1:0-447 GCF_000412655.1 Myotis brandtii
CTATTTCTCTCTCCCTCTCCCTTCCTCTCTAAAATATATATTAAATATTCAAGTTTTCTCAAAAGAGCCCACAGAACATCAAGCTAAGAAATGAAAAGAAGGGTTTGTTACCCCATCATTAAGAGGGGGCTAGCGAGTAGACAATACCCATTTCACTTTATAAAAACCTTAAAAAATGTAAATCCATAGAAAGGTCCTAGAGAAATAAAGCCTCATTTGGACAAGACAGCATTCGGCATGAAGACAGTTCAATTCAGCCGGAACAAATGCAGATGATGCTGTATTTATTCTTAGAACCATAAACATCTCTTAAAGTCAAGATTCAAAGCTGCTGCAGAATGCTTTTCAATGTCTTGGATTCTCACTTGGGAGCGGGAGCAAATGGCCTGAAGAAGGCAAACTTTAATTCAACATCGACTGTTGGGAGGACCAACACATTTGCCAGGG
>NW_005281067.1:0-447 GCF_000412655.1 Myotis brandtii
ATCTTTGGGCAGCCCACTTTGTCTCCTGTTTCAGTTTTCTGTGGATTCCTGCTCTTCTAACTTTGCAGGGCAATTGTGAAGATCCAATGGGTGTGGAAGCACTTGTGTACTGTGAAAAACTTTACAAAAGTAACTAAAGGGGATGATCAGACAGCCTCTTCAGAACGGGAATTAAATGATTTTAATCATTTAGGAATCTGGTAGCAGAAACTTTCTGAAGGCAATGTCCAGTGTGTACGGGTTGGCTCAAAAATATTCCAGTAGTCTCTGGTCCTGTCAATATGCCTGCTCCACTTCTTTTCGCTACTTAATAAGGAATGTTGACTCAACTCTTTCATTGCACATGTGCAGGGCTCGATGACAGGGTAGGGCTGGGAAGATACAGGCTAGTGACACGTCCTGTTCTGCATGAGTTCAGAATCATTGCAGGAGAAGGGCAGGGAAAGT
>NW_005281068.1:0-447 GCF_000412655.1 Myotis brandtii
GAGTCACATTCAGCTGACCTCAAAGCCGCGAGTTCTACTTTCTTCTGAGCTTCCATTAGAGCTAATCTTAATTCGAGCTCTTTTCTACAATACTTTTCTTCAATTTTAGCTATGTTTAAATTAGATTTTGCACTAGTATTACTTATTATACTCCTATGGTTAGTTTTAGCAACTGATTTATTAGGACTAGAACGTGACACAGCATTTAACTCAGTGTTGACTTGCCCCAAATCCGAAGTCGTATTTCCTGGTTGAGCTTTCAATCGACGAGGCATTCCGGATCAGAATTGGCCAAAGACGTTGACAAATCCAAATTCGACCAGTTGAGTACTGTTTCGACCAATCTGACGTTAAGCAACGCGTAGCCCGAGTTCGGTCCCCCAAATGATCAATGAAAAGATTGAGACCGGTTTTCTACGGTACTATTAAAGCAAATAGTAACAAAAA
>NW_005281069.1:0-447 GCF_000412655.1 Myotis brandtii
ATGATATTGAAGTAATGCTAAGAAAACTTTGATAAGTCACTAAACAGTGCTCTCTGACAGTTTCCTCAAGTGAACAATAGCTATGTGTGATACACACTATAATGCACAGGTGTTGCGATAGGGGTTGATTAACGTATTTCAGTCCCTTGGAATTCCCTAGAGAATGTGGCCATGGGATAAATGGTGTCATGGCCCCAAGTTTATGTCGTGTTTTTAGAGGTGGGCTTGTAGTGCAGTTACTATAACTGATGGAATGTTGAAGCACACTGTCTAGGGCACAGATTCCACAGAGATGTTGCTCTTCATTACATTGCTGATTTTTGAATATCAGATATTTTGTAATATTTAAACACTAAGTAGGATGTGTGTGAAATGTGGTTTTCCAAAGGAAAGTTATTTTAATCTTGTTATCTTTCTACCTGACACATTTTACACTTTAAGGCATGT
>NW_005281070.1:0-447 GCF_000412655.1 Myotis brandtii
GTGTTACACTGTGGTCTTCTGGGCTTTCCTCGCAGGGTCCTCAGACAGCGGCCTGTGGGTGTGTCCAGGATTCACAGCCACACCCCGAGAGATGGAGTGGCGTGCGATTACGCCATGTCACCTGGGACCAGAACCACTCGTTGTTTGCCTAGACACTCCAGTGCATAAATATTCAAAGCCAGTGCATAAATATTCTCTAAAAGATTGGACTGTGGTCCTCAAAAATGCCAAGGCCAAGTCCACAAAAAAGACTTGGGAGCTGTCCAAACTTCAAGAAAATTAAAGAGACAGAGCACAGTACTACAGGACATTATGGGATAACTGATGGGATTTGTATGTGGTCTGTGGGTTGAACAATAGTATTGCATTAATGAAAATTAGTTAATTTAGGTAACTGTGTTATGGTTATGTCAAGCAATAGTCTTTTCTTAGGAAATATACACTGAC
>NW_005281071.1:0-447 GCF_000412655.1 Myotis brandtii
TAAGGGAAAGAAAGAGGACAGATAAGCATCCTTACCTGCTGAGTTTTTTGAATTAGTTCATCAGCAGGTCGACATTATCGGGTGGTGCATGGGTGATGATGATATAGTTCGCAGGCAACCCCCAAACAATGCTGTTATAAATTCAGATTGTGAAACTGTCAGGTGCTGACAAGGTTACACTGTGTAAACAAACTGGGGGAGATAGAAAAGAAGTTGTCCTTGGCTCATGATGTATGTACTGTTCCTGGGACCTTTAATGATGGAAATTATTGGAAAACATCAGCCTGTTTATCCTAATCCATATTTCAACCCTGTTGTTTGTAGCAGATAAAAATGACTGCTGCTAATTCAAAGAGATGTAAAAGAACATATAGTGGTTTATATTAAATGAAAGTATTTTTCATGGCTAAGTTGAATAAGCACTGCCAGACTCCTCTCAGTCATATT
>NW_005281072.1:0-447 GCF_000412655.1 Myotis brandtii
CAGAGATCAGACCATTTTTGAGAAACCCAAAGTAGCCCCAAGTAAAAGTTTGGGAATAAGTGCTATCACCAATATGATGAAAAAAGTCACTAGCTTAACAGAGTGAGTGTGTCTGGGCTGATTTATCTAAACACATTACTGTATTAGTGGATTTTAATTCTCTAAAATCTGACTGGATTATTCTCTCATTTGTCTATATAAAAGGCATCATATCCCAGCAGAAAGAGTCCCAGCCCGGGATGAAGGGTCCAGGCGCGTGTGGGGTCGGTCACTGTGCACAATCCCTTCACTCCCCAGGCCTCACTCTCCTAAGGGAGGAGGAAGAGAGGAAGGAGGGTGATAGCCGCCCTCTTGCTTATAAGGTTTTCCTGGGAGGCGGCATATAGAATAGGACTTTGGAAAATGCAGAGCTCCACTAAAACGACAGTTATCTAGTAAGACCATATA
>NW_005281073.1:0-447 GCF_000412655.1 Myotis brandtii
AAACAAACAAACAAAAAGCATTTCTCACCCACCCTCACCCCCCATTCTTTGCAATGTTCCCTGGTGTCTATGAGCTTGGTGTGTTTTGTTTTGGATTCCACATATAAGGGAAATCATACAGTACTTGTCTTTCTCTGACTACTTCACTTACACAATGCCCTTAGGTCCCTCCTGTTGTCACAGGGCAAGATCTCATTCTTCATTGTGGCTGGATAATATTCCATTAGATGTAACCATTTCTTTATCCAGTCAACCACTGATGAACATTCAGTTGTTTCCATATCTTGGTTATGTAAATAATGCCGCAATAAACACGGTGGTGCACATATCTTTCTGAATTAAGACTTTTCATTTTCTTTGAATGCCCAGAAGTAAAATTACAAGATCATGCAGTAGTTCTATTTTAAATATTTTAAGGAACATCCATACTGTTTCCCATAGTGGCTG
>NW_005281074.1:0-447 GCF_000412655.1 Myotis brandtii
TCTCCACTGTCACCACCGTGTCATCCTCACAGGATGTCAGAGGTGCAGCGGCCTCATAACCACCGTGGCTTCTCTGTAACCCAACCCCACCATTTCTAGTGCTGGGGTGAACTCTTTATGAGTTAAAAGACTGGGCATGTTCTGTCTTTGTTTAAAGTCCTTCAGTGGTTCCCCTTTGTATTTAGGACAGAAGAGCCTAAATTATTGGCATAGCCTGCTAAGCCCTGTGTACTTGGGCTGCACCCATGTCTACAGTCTCAACTCTCTTACTCCTTCCCTAATGCAGCTCTTCCTCGCTGCCCACCTTTCAATCCCATGAAGACATCAGCTTTCCCACATTGCAGACCTTTCTGCACGTTGCTTTTCATGCCTAAAGTAAACATCCACCTGGTAAATCCTGGGATTTTTGCAAAACTCAGAGTAAATGTTTCTTTCTCCAATCTAAAT
>NW_005281075.1:0-447 GCF_000412655.1 Myotis brandtii
ACCACTGGTCTAGGGAGAAATCAGAGAGCAGAGTCAGGTCTCAGTGGGTGTTTCTTTCCATAACCTCCTCCACCTTTCCCCAAACCCCCAACAGGATCTGGTCACCTGAGCACATGCTTTATGCTTTTGATGATCTGCTCCTCTCTGGCACAGATGGAAACAAATGAGCAGTTAACCATGGCCTGCTTATATCAAGTACAGAGAGATGGAGACTCCCCAGATGGATCAGTGGATAAATTCCTTGATCCTCTACCTCTAAAGCTTGACAAATCCTCCTGTCCTTTACTTTTGTGCATAAGAACCTGTGATGTTTCTGCTTCCTTCTGACGTAAGACCTCTTGATTCTCAACCTGTTTGTCCAGAGAAGAGCTTCAGACATATTTATTTTGGCAAAATAACATCCCAAAGCATCCCAGAGTTAGCTAAGAATTCACAAACACTGTTTTC
>NW_005281076.1:0-447 GCF_000412655.1 Myotis brandtii
GGGCTTCTAGTAATAAAATAATCTTGCTGGAGAAAGCTCTAGATGCTATAGTTCAGTCATCTCACATTATAATGGAGGCAGTTAAGGTCTTAAGAACACTTTAAATAAAATTATAACCAGAACTTGAGTTTCCTAGGCTGGTGCTGTTTCTACTACTCCTTTATTTCATTAAAATGAGATATGTATAATGTGAAACAGGGCTTCAAAAGTTGAAATTTGTATGCAATACCAAAAACATTTAATGAGTTTAATATTTCATGGTATGTAGCATAATATTTAGTAGCTGAGTTGATGACATTTGGAAGGATGATCTTTAATGCTTGCTTTCTTCCTCATCCCAAACAAATATTTACTCCAGAGATACACTAGACATGTAGGCTACCAAAAACTAGCTGTTAACATTCTTCTCAAATCAGGTATTAAGGATTTGCCTCAACTGTTTTTTGG
>NW_005281077.1:0-447 GCF_000412655.1 Myotis brandtii
AGAATAATAGTACATGCCTCTTAGAGTTGTTGTGAAGGCTATACAGCTATGCAAAGTATTTATAAAACAGACTGGATGAGATGAATCAGAGAGGATGAACCTATATTACCATAGTGTATTATATGATGGTCATAGCTGGGTGGGATAATGTCGGTTAAGTTATTAAGAGATAGTTAAAACATTTCTTGTGTGGCATCTTGGTGAACACAGAATTGGAGGTCAGAGAGCTATAGCGATGGGCCTTAGGGGTGGTCTCACTAGTGGCTCAGCAGTGATGCTCAGATGGTCAGTGGGACTCCTTGTGTGACATATAGAAATGAATGCCTTTCATTTAAAGATCAAGGGCCACACAACACCCCACTGTTGTGATGGACAGAGATTCCAGATACAGGGCAGAATTAAGGGACAATTAGTAAGGGATCAAAAAACAAAAACAAAAAACAAACA
>NW_005281078.1:0-447 GCF_000412655.1 Myotis brandtii
GGATTAACAAAAATTAAAATCCAGTACATTATGTATTCCTCTTAGCCACTGCCAAACTTTTTACACAATTTATCAGTTCATTTCTATGGTTACATCTTGAAAATCTTTTACCTATGAAATCTTAAATTTCATACATCAACCTAACAGCAAATTTCAACCTTTCCTTGGGTCTGCACCTTAATTCAGGTCTAATTAGATTTGTGTGGTTAACAATCTGCTGGTTAGTCTGGAAGCTGAACCTCAGCAGACTTTTATAGGAAGGACGAGGTCAAATGTGGATTGATAGAAACAGAAAGGTTCTATTATTAATCAAGATGACTTCTGTGTGATAGCCCTATAGTGAGAGTTCAGTGGAGTCAGATAAAAAAAGTAGTGGATCTTTCTTCCCTTTTTTTCTTTCTTCATTTCTTTCTTTGTCTTTCTTCTTTTCTTCCTATCTATAAATTT
>NW_005281079.1:0-447 GCF_000412655.1 Myotis brandtii
AACATCAAGCACCATCATCCATTTTCATAAAAATAACACTCACTCAGAACATTTCTGAGTTTAGTAGCAATCGACTGATCTTAATCATCAGGGATGATCAATAGAATTAATGAAGAGACAGAAATCCACATTACATAACCTTCTGCCTTTTATTGGCCTCCTCCTATCTTCGCCTTTTCAGGAGCAAAACAAGCTCCATTCTCTTGTCCCACTCAGAGCAACTTACCAATGCCTCTGAAACCTTTGTACCAACAATAATTAAGCCCCTGGGTTTGGGGGAAAGAAGAGGAAAGTTGTAGAGGCCTACTTTCTACCAATAATTGTCAGTGCTTTCTTCCGTAAAAAGGAGATGGTGTGAAAACAAGCTTTCACTTCACTATATATATCAAGATCTTCACTAAGATCTTATTTTCAAAGAATATTTATAAATATAAAATGCTTATAACA
>NW_005281080.1:0-447 GCF_000412655.1 Myotis brandtii
GACTTTCACTGCCAGGAATAGAATAAAACATAACAACCTGAAAGAGAAGTGAGGGGTGAGGAAGTCCTCCAGCCCCTGGAACAGTCAAGGAAGGCCTCTCCAAGGAGGTGGCCTTTGATATGAGACATGATTAATGAAAAGTCAGCCGTACAAAAACCTTAGGGACACCTTTCACAAAGCAGCCTGAATTGGGAACAAGCTATGCATGTTTGCAGAGCTGAACAAAAGCCAGTGTGGCTGGGCTGGAAGAGTGAGGTTGAGACAAGAGGATGTCAGACAAATAGGCAGTGTCCAAATCATATAGGCCTTGCAGATCACAGTAAAGCATTTGGACTTTTTTTTGAATATGGTGTGAGCCTGTTGGGTGCTTTTACATAGGGGGGTTGATATAATATGATTTACATATAAATCATTTGCCTGCACTATGGGCAACAATGGAAACAGAGA
>NW_005281081.1:0-447 GCF_000412655.1 Myotis brandtii
CTTTGAGGGTGTTCTAAACTAGGCATGCTTAAGAGTAATATTCAAAGTACTTCCCAGTGGATCCTTTGAAATCTTAATCTCAGAAGCTCCACGCCCCCCACAACCCTACCCCAAAATCTTCTGGAAAAGTTTTTCTTAAGATCCTCAGTGCTTCCTCACTCACCAAGTCTAATGACCCTTGTTCAGACCTCACTTCTCTACCCTCCAGTTTCCTGTCACATCAGATACTGTAGACTAAAACTTCCTTTCTGGAACCTGTTTGGTCCTCTTGAGAAATCTGCACTCTTGCCTCTCTTTTCCCCTTTACCTACTCATTCCCTTTCCCTCAGTGTCTATTCTGTGCAGGCCCATAAATCAAGATGCTTTCATTGTCCTGCAAGTGTTTTCTCTTCATGCTCTCTTTTAATTTAGGAAGAAGATGAAGTATGCCTAAAATAATTAAAACAA
>NW_005281082.1:0-447 GCF_000412655.1 Myotis brandtii
ACTTCAGTGGGTTGTCTCTATAAGAAGCACCTTAGAGGAAATGGTGCAAAATCATTGAAGGGATTGAGAACGTCTTTCTCTGTGGTGATGAAAGGGAGGAATTTTTCCTCTATATTTCTGGGTTCTTAGCTTAGATCCTTGAAACACAAAACAGATTAACATGGGAAAAACTAACAGGAATTTATTACCATGTATACCTCATATATACATGGGAGATCCCCAGAGAAAAATGAGTAACTCCCCCAAGGTAGCATAGAATTCAGGGTTAAATACCATCTCATTAGGGAAAAGGAAAAGGGAATGTAGGGGAAAGTAAATCATTTTTAGGAAAAATGAATGGATTTGCCAAGCTCTGAGGCTTTCCTTTCCCAGAGAGCCAGGTGATTGCAACTGAACAAGGTGTCTTTTAGAAAGAGAAATGCCATGCCTGTCCAGCATGGCTCAGTG
>NW_005281083.1:0-447 GCF_000412655.1 Myotis brandtii
TCATGGGCGAGAGAGTTGCCATCTTTCTCTTCTCCTAAAAGTCCCACCTGCCTGCAGAGTGTTAAGAGATAAATAACACAGCGCAGAAAAGCTGAGAGCAAAAATCAAAGGTGAATCCGATTGGAGACGTGCCTCACATCGGCCTCGATGTGTACAGCACTTGCGGACCGAGTTCCCAAAGGGCAGGGCCCCCTGGTGGTCATACACATCTTCTGAGTCTCCGGCGAGCCTATCAGACGTGAGACCTGGCCCTGCCTGCTAAGAGAAATACACAGGAACCGTTACATTATGGTAGGAAACTTTGTGCGGAGCAGCGGTTGGGACCGCAGCTGTGACCACACAAACGTGTCTGTCCCACTGGGGTTCTAGCCAAGAGATTGGCCCCCCCGAGTTTTGTCCTAGCATTTTCCCTAGACCAGTGGTTCTCAACCGTCTGGCCCTTTAAAT
>NW_005281084.1:0-447 GCF_000412655.1 Myotis brandtii
CCCCAGTAACATTTGCTTTTCAAAATAAACATGCGTTTGCTGCTGAAAGGTCAATGGTTGCTGATCCCAAGAGGACCCAGACAGCATCCTCCTGTCTGCTCCAGTGTGGAAATAAGGCCCTGCTAAGAGGATCCACGGAGCCTGCTATTCCTTGGAGGAGCTGTCCCTCTCCTGTTCTCTGTGAGCCAGGTTCCTGTCATCATCAAAATTACAGGGGTGAACACAGGCCTTACGTTACACCTCTCAGATTCTCTCTTCTGAAAATCGAATGCTGAGTGGGACCCCATGGCTGAGGCATGCGTGGCAGGCACACGGAGAGACAGCCCCCAAGTCCCCAGTGCCCAGACCACCAGGGCCGCTCGGCTCTGTCCTCCCTAGGCCTTGTTGCTCATCTCTTCCTACAGTTCTCAACTGAAAATCTCTGGCATACACACCTCCTACTAGGGC
>NW_005281085.1:0-448 GCF_000412655.1 Myotis brandtii
GAAGTACAATCCTGCCATGAGCCAAGAAAAAGGAGAAATGGAAGCCCTGGTGAGCATCACTAGCATACACCCCAGAGTCTCAACAGTAAACAGAATGAAAGGGAAGAAATTAACTACAGAAGTTCTGAGTTTAAAAAGGGCAGGGTAATTTCCAGCTCAGCTTTTGACTCCAACCTTTTTCCATGTGTTGGTTTACTTGGCGAGGTGGAAGATTACTAGCCCTGGGGCCACTTTAAATATGGGCAGGTCCAGGTATAACTTTAGCAAAGCTGACAAAGCAGGTTGGTCACTCAAGTAACCCAGTTGAGATTTATGGTAAGAGCAGCGTATGGTTCAGAGTTGCTACAGACTCCTGCATTAGCCAATGCAAACTTTTTCATTGCTGGTGATAACACAGCACTTTTCTGGAAGAAATGCAAAAGCGTGTTGACATTTTGGACAGAAAAAA
>NW_005281086.1:0-448 GCF_000412655.1 Myotis brandtii
AGGGCCCACACACATATTCACTGAGAGACTCACTCACTCTGAACTCCAGCACTGGGGCAGCATTTCAAGGTACCAGGGAGAGAAGTGTAGGAAGTGAATTGTCTGGCTTCAGGACAAGAGCTGTAGGGGTAGCTTTCTCCCAGACAGAGTACTGGGGAAAGACATTGTTCCTTTGTTGAGCCCTTGCCAACTTAGCCTGCACACACTGGTGGGTGCCATATCTGTTTGAGTCTCCATCAACCTGGCTGACAACATTTGCCTCATCCTGATGAGTCCCTGAGACCCCAACATTCCCAAATTTGGGGCCCACTCAAGTAAATTCCAATGGCTTTTCTATACAAATGGCCTATCTTGGCTCGCACTCCAGTCTTTCCTAAAATCTCTCAAAGGTATACAACTGCAAACAGCAGCATCTTATCCTATCTAATAAAGAGGGAATATGCTAATT
>NW_005281087.1:0-448 GCF_000412655.1 Myotis brandtii
TTTTTTTTTCTCAGAAAGTCAGTTAGGAACCAGCAAGGAAGGTGAGTGAATGTGTGTGTCTGTATTTATTTTCCAAATTAAAACAGTGATTTTCTTTCAAGGATGTAATTTAACAACTGACGGATATAGTTTTGTACCAAGACTAGGAAGGTCAATGATAAATCCTGGGTCTAGTCAGCAAGAATTCATTAAGCAACAACTGAATACCCTGCACTATGCTAATAAATACAAATATATCAATAATCGTAATACTGTACTTGTGTTGTGTTGGATTTTTAATACTATTAAATAAGATTATAAGCATTTGGGGAAGAGCAATAGAGATTAACAAGAAGCAGTGGATTTTCCATAGGTTTGGAAAGCTACTAGAATGGTTTCTTCCTAAGCAGCCTAAGTATCCCTGAAACATTCATTTTGCAATAAGAGTTACGTAGACCCCAATATAATC
>NW_005281088.1:0-448 GCF_000412655.1 Myotis brandtii
ACGGCAAAAACATACCTTCTGATGCTTTTTATTTTCCTCAGGAATTAGGTACATGATTTAATTGCTTGCTTTGTTAATAACTCCAATTTTCTAAATAAACTTGCTAAATCAAATACTGACATTTTTAAAAGATTGTAAAGCAAGAGCCATTTGCGTAGAGTATGAAAAAATACTCTCAATGAATCAAAAACTGAGTAGAGTCCCAAATTTGCCAAGAGTTAGCTGCGTGACTCAAAACTCCTGGACTACATATCCTAAACTACAAATTTTTGCACTTTTGCACCACATGACCGACTATTCATAAGTTCTCTTCCAGCTCTAAAATATTATTCCATCCTAAATAAATCCAAATCCACATCATTCAAGGCTTATAGTTCAAAGTTTAAACATTAATAATTCTTTTTGTAAAATTATGTTTTTATTTATTTCAGAGAGGAAGGGAGAGGGA
>NW_005281089.1:0-448 GCF_000412655.1 Myotis brandtii
CATAAATAAGTAGAACAACAAATTAATGTTTCTCTCTTTCTCTCCCTCCCTCTCTCACTTTTCCTCCCTTCCTCTCTCTCAAAAAAAAAATCAATAAATTAAAAAACCACATGGTGCAAATATAGCATCTTACAATGACATTTTTTGTGAAGATGTCAAACAAAACCTGGAATAAGAAGCTTACGATATTTTGAGAAATGTTCCTTATTTGTCAGGATAAGCCTCTGAGTTCCCAAGGACATCCCTTCTGTAACAGACACTATTTAGTAACAATATTTGATTTGATTTTAAATCGTTTGGTATTTTTCATTTGAGGATAGCTTTATCATAAAAATTACACTTAAGAAAAAGCAAACTTTATCTTGGCAGACAAATTTAAGGCTGTCACTTTGCTTTGTGCATTAAATAAACATGCTACACAATTTTTCCATTTAAAAATATGTGGATT
>NW_005281090.1:0-448 GCF_000412655.1 Myotis brandtii
CTCCAAATAATTTGAGACCTTTTATTCTCATCCTTAAAGAGTGGTTCTGGTGGTGGTGGTGGGAAGGAATATTGAAAATTGTCAATTAGTTATGAGCTCAAGAGAAGGAGACCTCATGTTTCCTAGTGATAGAGGGCAAATTTTATCATTTATCAGCGCACTCTGGAGTAAGGCAAAAATCCTCACAACGGGCTATCAGTAACTCAACTGACCTCGCTAGGGTATTACAAGAAATTGTTATCACGGTTTGAAGGACAGCAGAGGGCTGTGTATTCTGAACTTAGATATTAAAAAGAGGTAAAAGCATCTACATTACCCCCTTTAATCTGACAATACTTTAAAAACTGGAAAATACGATTACTACTCCTCCATAGAGATCCAGCCAGACACTCACAGAGCTTTGGTTTTCACCTGATGCTACTGTCAGCCTTCAATGAATTAAGCATTG
>NW_005281091.1:0-448 GCF_000412655.1 Myotis brandtii
GTTTCTCTAAACATTCTGAGCCTATAGAAGTGGCCCATCCTGCCTATTAAAGCTAGCACCCGAGGTGTGCAGAAAAATATCACGTAATTATTTCACCCAAAAGACGAAAACGATCACCGCAAAACCTGCCCACATGTCCTCCCCTACTGCTATCCCCATAACCCTATGACCATGGTCAATCACAGTGTAACCCATCAGGGGCAAGCTGAGCCTGATCAAGGAGAAAGGGGACTTTATGCCAAAGATGCCGTCTTTCTCCGAAGATCCAACCTGTGATATCATAGGAAAGAGTAATTCCCTCCCCAAAGACAATAATAACAGAGTTCTCTGAGAAGCAAACATCAAGATGGCCTTATACGTACAGATTTACTGAAAGAAACACATGTACAAAGGTAAGGGGGGATGTATGTGGTGAGAGCTTTCAGAGCATCACACAGGTCAGACACCT
>NW_005281092.1:0-448 GCF_000412655.1 Myotis brandtii
CTCACAGTTCACCCAGGTGCCAGGTGAGCCCCTGAGGACAAAGTTTATGCTACCTCCCAAGGTCTCCAATTCTCCAATTTGTGACCAAGACTTTGTAATTTCGATTCCCCAGCTACAGTTCCATTCACTAGACACATTTGCCAGAAGAGACATCAATCTATTTCCCATATCTGCTGCTTGGGAAGGATTATTTGGGAAGTGTCCATTAATCTAGCTCAGATGTACCCAAAGGTAATGGAAGTAAACTTTAATTAGACTTTAAATAAAGAGAGACAAAGATAAACTCTTTGTAACTGGTCCTCTTAATTATAGTAGCACTCTCACTAGTTCATCGGTTCTTGACTGCCACACTCAAAGATCTACACCCTCACTCATTCAACCAATACCCAGTGAACATTTACTGTGATTAAGACTCTTGTGAACATTTGATTAAAAACAAACAAACAAA
>NW_005281093.1:0-448 GCF_000412655.1 Myotis brandtii
GGCTCTCATGACCTTGCCTGCGTGGGGGGAGGGGGACAACACCTTTTCTTTCCCAGGCTGATACCCAGGCTGGGGGGAGGTGTTGATTGGTGACCTATGTGTACCCATAATTTATCAGCATTCTCCAAATCCTAAAGGTTTGGGGTTTAATTACACATGTCTGACTCCTGGGAGAAAGTACAAGTGAGGCCACTCTGGAAGGCAAACGTTTGCAGGCCCAAATCTTCTCTCCTAGAAAAAGAGGCAGGCCCGGCACAGGTGGGCTCGAGTGACAACAGCTCACTGATTTCGGCTGTGGAGAACCCACCTATGGGCAGCCCTGGACTGAAGCCTCTCACTCATTCAGGGTCACAGTCCCTGCCCCGTGCGAGCAGTGGCCCATTTTACAGGTGAGGTCACTGAGGCACCAGCCCCATACCACTCTAGCAGAGGCTGGTCAAACACGGTC
>NW_005281094.1:0-448 GCF_000412655.1 Myotis brandtii
CCTGCCATTGTGGGAGTACCAGCAGAGTCACCATGCTAGTTAGGGAGTGTCTCTTCTCCTGTGGGTCCCTCTTCAAGGGACTGGGAAGGAGCTCTGCAGGGAAGCATCTGCCCCATTTTAACAGGTTAGGCAGAGCCTGAACCGAAAGGAGGAAGAAGCATTTCAGAGCTGTGCAGTCCACCAACAACTAGAAAACTGCCTATTCAGAACTGGTAGAGGGATGAGGTGAAGACCCAAGGCTTTGTAAGAGAAGCCACAGGAAAAGAGAATGGTCTCTTTAGTAAGACAGTGTTCCAGGTCCTGGAAGTAGGACTGAGACAGAAAGTTCTTGCAGAAAGAAAGGGAAAGAACAGATACCACTTCTTCACTTCTCACCAGCTCCCCCACTTCCCCAGTCTCCATCTCATTACAAACCCGCTAACGTACACAAATAGTAAGATGCCCTGCT
>NW_005281095.1:0-448 GCF_000412655.1 Myotis brandtii
GCCCCTGGCCACCAGCAGCCCTGGGACGCATGTGCACCTGTGGGGCGGTCTCCGTGGGGAGGAAGAGTCTGCAGTCCAGTCAGACCCAGGGCTGGACGGGTTGCAGACACACTCACCCGCGCGTGTGCCTCTGGGTGTACGGTGTGTCCAGGGCTGCGTCCCGTGTGTTCCTGGTCCTGTGTGAACAGACGTGTTCCTGGATGTGGTGTGGGATCCTGCCTGTGGCCTGAGCTACAGGCTCCAGCCCCAATGGCAGTGGCATCAGGAGGGGACAGCGGGACCGGGAGAGGCTGAGGTGGAGTGGCCAGGCCCAGGGGGGTGTCCGCTCCACGTGGTGTCTGAACTCCCACCTCCTCTGCAGGCCCCACCGTGGCTCCGATGCCCCCGGCGGTCCCCCTGCACTGCGCCCAGACCCCCTTCGGCTGCTGCCAGGATAACGTCACTGCTG
>NW_005281096.1:0-448 GCF_000412655.1 Myotis brandtii
GAGAGAGAGAGAGAGAGAGAAACATCAACTTGTTGTTTCACTTGTATGTACCCAAAACCTCGGCGTATCCATCAATGGTCCATCCAACTGAGCTACCCAACCAGGGTGACAACGGTCTAACTCTTCAGCCAAACTTTACTCCATGTTCCTTAGCCACAAAATAGAAAGCAAACAGGCCTGCCTTTGAAGTAATAATAATGGACACGATTTATCGAATGCCAAGCACTCGACAGTTTCCTTGCGTCCACCTTTTAAGGTAGGGCCCATGCTCCCATTTTTACAGATGAGGAAACCGAGGCTCGGTGAGGCCTGCCCAGCTCTTGGATGATAGAAGCTGGGTTTCTGCTCTCACTGGCTCTTTCCACCTCACCATCTTGCCTCTCTGCAGGACGGGTGACAGACCGCACATATCGAAGCATTAACATCACCTGGGGAAAGCAGACACTCG
>NW_005281097.1:0-448 GCF_000412655.1 Myotis brandtii
TTCGCAGATCTGCTAGTCCAGGGGGTTCCGGATCCAAAGCCCGAACCGAACTCTGACCTAGTATCTCCTCGTGTGGCGGCCCCTGAGGGTCCCGCAGCTCCCCCGTCGGCCAGCGAGGGAGGAAGACGACAGTTTCACCAGGTACTGAACTGGGTGGCAAGCCCCCCGCCCCCATTTTCCTTTCCAGTGGGTGGGTCCCTGCGCTGGCCCGGGAAGGAGTCTGCTCCGGTCCCAGCGGGCCTTTGTGCCCGTTCTCTGTGATGTCCCTTCCTCCAGGGCCTCTCCACCTGCCCCCCTACCGCCCCCCACCCCGCCATGCGAGACCTGCGCCCCACTCCTCGCGGATGTGAGGGCAGATGCTACAGTGACTTTTAATGCACAGCCTCGGGGCGTTGGCTTTCCTAAGCCTGAAACATTGAAGACATTTTGTTAGAGGTTTAAGCATAAA
>NW_005281098.1:0-448 GCF_000412655.1 Myotis brandtii
GTCACCAGTGCTGCATTTTATAGATGGGGAAGCTGAGACCGGATGCTGGAGATTCTGTGAATGCGCTTTCCCAAGAATGTGTCAACCAATCGTCGTTCCTTAAGAACTTGGCTCCTTAGCTGCTGGCCATGCTTACAACCAAAGGGTACACCCCTGTTTTCTGAAAATTTTCTTAGCCCTTGGACTATTGATAAATGGCTGCCTTGAAACAGTGGGAAGCGGTTTTGTGCTGCGCTAGGAATTGTTAGATTCTTGTACTTTTAATATTGTAGTGTGAAAGCAAGAACTTTGCGCCCACCCCCGCTTTCCCCTTATTATCTCATAGCAGGACAGTTAATTTAACTCGAATTCTTGCTCCTGGTGATTAACTTGTGTACGACCATGGAGAATTTGGTTTTAAGTTTTCATAAAATGGGGTGAGAGTTTAGTGTTTAAAGGAATGCTTTTT
>NW_005281099.1:0-448 GCF_000412655.1 Myotis brandtii
GGGTTAATAGAGCTGCTTCCTGGCTTTTCAGTTTTGAGAGTGAACACCAGATTTCCAGCTCTGGATCCTCACTTTGCATACTGACTTTGCAGTCAGAGTTCACAGATGAGACATGTAAAAGATTAAGGTCACTTTTTCTTTCCTACACGAGTCATTTTCCCTGTTCTGCAGAATTTTATCCAGTTTCTTTCATTTATGAAGTTGTCTATGTACTAATCACGAATTTAGTTCTTCCACTTGTTTAAATATCCTCTTAATGTGTTCAAAGACCTTACTCATTTATCAATTTTAAGTTCTTGAAGAACAATTTTCTGTTCCAACACAGATCAGTTGCTGATAAGCTACTGACAACTTAAGTCTTGGGCTCTCCCTTCTCCAACACACTGCATGTTTCTCCTTTCAGACACGATGTCTCCTAGATTCCATCTCCTAGATTCCGTCTCCTAGA
>NW_005281100.1:0-448 GCF_000412655.1 Myotis brandtii
AAAAAGCAATGTATCATGTTTCCATACCACTGAATAGGTGTCTACATCATTTTAATAATGTTCCATTATAAAGATGAGCTATAATTTGTTTAGCTAGCTTGCTGCTATTAGATCTTTGGGTTACTTCTAATGGGCATGTGTGGAAGTGTTTCTGATGCTTTATATAAACTTCTTGGATATTTGATGTCAGGACTTCAGGAAGCTGTCCATTTATACCAGCAACCCTCTCAATGAGCGACTTTTGGCATTGTCTCTCAGAATTGCCTCCAGCATCTCAAGGATGGGACTATGAACACGCCCACTTTTCCATTGGTAGACTTGCTGGTAGTTAGGGAAAAGAGAAGCACCGTCCTCCAAAACATGGTAGGATAGAGCAAAAGTACACACACAAATCTTGAAATTTCTATAACATCTTACTTTCCTTTAAACATGTAAGTGAATTTTTATT
>NW_005281101.1:0-448 GCF_000412655.1 Myotis brandtii
TACGGTATGTCCTAAAACTGTGCAGCCTGTGGCCCTGCCCATCGTGCTCTTTTGCTGCAGGGCCATCACTCCAAAGTACCGAGTGTCAGAAAATCCCATGTACCAAAGGAGCTGGGCAGACTGCAACTTGGCATCTATTAATTTCTCATCTCCAAAGAGTGGAAGATGCATTCCTAGCCATTGATCCAGGAAGGACATTCTCTTTTTCTTGTTGACAGATGAAAAAATTGGGACCCAGAGACCATGATCAAAGAAAAGATATTTTGCTGAACTTTACTAAAGAAAAAGAACAAGAGTCCTTCCCTAGGGACATAGTAGGTGGCCAATTAGGAAGAAAGCCCAAGGGGGACCCTTTAATGCACAGAAAAGGTTCTATTTCCACCCTAGGATGCTATGAATTTATTATGGTTTTCAAAAATAGAAGGCAGGAAAAGTAAATATTTTTATC
>NW_005281102.1:0-448 GCF_000412655.1 Myotis brandtii
TTAATGCTCACGCAAAATCCAAATCTTGCGTGAATTTTGGGACGCCCTATATTTATCTACCAGGACACCAGGAAGACAGCGTCCGCTCCAACGGCGGTTTTCTATTGGCAAAGCCACCCGTGTCAAATGCAAAAACAAAACAAAAGAAGCCCAACAACCAGGAGGAATGAAGTATGTCTCTCGCAGAAAGAAAGACCGACGACACACACGCAGCAGCTGGGAGGCACCGGACACGCTCATCGCGCCCCGGTTCCCCCTCGAGGTCACGGGGCGGCCTTTGCACCGCGGCCCACTTCTTCCCCCAGAAGCCCGCGTCCGGGGGGCCCCGAGGGTGTGCAGCCCTGAACGCAGAGGGTTATCAGCAGCATCGGGAGATTGTACACACACTGCGGTCCTGCAGAGCTTACAAAGCACAGCATTCCCGGCTGGTGTGGCTCAGTGGTTGGGC
>NW_005281103.1:0-448 GCF_000412655.1 Myotis brandtii
GGGGAGACAGATCACAAAAGTGAGGGGATGTAGTCTAAATGGATCTTTAAAATAAAGGCCAAGGAGACATCTAGAAAATTCACAGCTTTTGAAGACAAGAGACAGAGGTCAGGAAGGAGAGACAGAACACCTGGGGTCAGGCATTGCCTGTGGGGTTGGCTATGGGCTCCCCACAGGGAGGTGGTGAGTGGGATAGCTGTACTCAAAGGCCAGGATGGGAACCAGGGGTCCCTCCCCAGTCACAGCAGCTGGAAGGCAAAAAATTAAACATGCTTAGGACCAGGGCCTTTTTGTCCAGCCAAGTGGGGCTCACCAGAAATGCTCTACTTGCTTTGTGTGGTGGTCTTCTTACCCAGGGGTCACTCAGGAGCATTCTTGGGCATCAATGAGGCATTGTAATATCCAGTGACTGGTGGCCCTGCAGGTGGCTAGCATTTGCATTTGTACC
>NW_005281104.1:0-448 GCF_000412655.1 Myotis brandtii
CTCCATGCACGAATTTTTCATGCACCAGGCCTCTAGTTATTATATAATGGATGTCAACCGATGGTGGTTAGCATGCCAATTCAATGCCAGCAGGAACCTCCCATTTGGGGTGCGGTGAAGAAGGAAACTTTATTTAGTGAAGACAGCTTGATGGTAATACAGTATGGCTGTGAAAACAGCAGGGCTGAGGCACCCCTGGGGTCAGGCCCTCTTCAGCTGGGCAGCTCCATTCAGGGCAGGCCTTCTCCACTCTGCGCTGGCCAGACATCTCCTGTGATTCAGCTCCAGCCAGGGATGCTCAGTCTCCAGTCTCCCCTGGAAAGTGCGCTCCTGAGCCAGCCGGGAGCTGGCTTATATGGACAGAAGTGTCTGCCCCCTGGTCACTGATTGGTCAGAACAGAGCAACTCTGATTGGTCAGAGCTGCGCAGCTCCAATTGGATGGGGAAA
>NW_005281105.1:0-448 GCF_000412655.1 Myotis brandtii
AAGTAGCCTGGTTTTGAAGTTCCACAGCATCTGACTGGTTTCAAATCACCAGACATAGCTGGAAAGACAAAACATAATAGAATATAGAGATAAGTGACTAGAGAAAATAATTCAAGACAATGAGTAGAATAGAAAACAAATTACTGTGTAGTGCTGAAGAACACTTATTTTATAATCAGATGATTCATTTAATTCCAGCTACAGAACCTTGCTAGCTATGTGATCTTGAACAGTTTATTTAATTTTTAAACTTAGTTTCCATATATATAAAATTGGAATAATAACATCATCTACCTCTCAGGATTGCAAAACTAGATTTGAAGTATTTAAGACAATGCCTAGCATATAATTTTCATTTTTTAAGCAATTACCACTCATAAAAAAGTGAAAAATTCACCAAAGAGAAAAGCCAGCTACAATTTTCAAAGTCATCTAAATCCAAATTTTT
>NW_005281106.1:0-448 GCF_000412655.1 Myotis brandtii
TACTGGATGAAACTCACAAACACATCAAAGCCACTGACCCACAGAAACGGTCCAGACATGGACAGAGCTACTCACTGGCAAGACTTGGGCCCCCTTCAAATTACAATACCAGCTGAGAACTGTAAGAGAGTGCATTGCAAAGAACCTAAAGGAGAAGGTGATTCTAACCACCCAGAAGCAAAATTTCCTCCTATTTGACATGACTATTCATCCAGCGAACAATACAACAGAGAAACGACGACTACCTGAAAAGAACTTCAAGATCGTGCCCTAAAGCAGCAGGTCAATGATGCTCAACGTATGGGCATTGAGCATCATTGAGTATGGGCACTCCTGGTGCTAGCCCACTCCTCTGACATGTTAGGAAATGTCTTCTCTCTGACAGATGGCAAGTATGGTGTGACAACAAATTAAGCCAAGGACCTGGTAGAACTGGACCCTGATTTGG
>NW_005281107.1:0-448 GCF_000412655.1 Myotis brandtii
CACACACACACACACACACACACACACACAGATTCAGACAGGGTTCCAGACTCCAACCCAGGAGTTCCCTGTCCTCTGTGGTGACTATGCTGCTCAGGAGGTGATCAAACTTCACTACTGCCTTAAAGGCGGGCCTGAACTGGTCCTGGGTCCCCGGGGACACTTGGCGGTCTGAAGTCCTGGCAGGACTGTCCTCCCTGGGCACAGCCGTGGCTGGCTACAGTCGGGCCTGGCGAGGGTTGGATTCAGTGAAATTACCAGTGGCACACCTCGCTTTCTGTTGTGGGGGCCAAAATTAGCACCCCCTCTCACTGGCTTCTGACAACGGTGGCTCAAAGGGCCAGCGTGGCTGTCGGCTTCACGGTCAGGGAACCAAATGTTATGGCAGAAATCACTATGGCAGGAAGCAACAAAACAAATGCACTCGGAGGTTCAGAAAAGGACTGTT
>NW_005281108.1:0-448 GCF_000412655.1 Myotis brandtii
TTCACCTTTGATAACACAGAAGATATGCCTTGACACCTAATTAGAGTTTGAATTTAATAATGAAAAGCATTGAAACCATTCCTTATATTTCCAAACTGTTGATTAACTCAACATCATTTGGATTTCTGTTTAACCTGATCTCTTCCTATTTCTTCTTTTCTTTTTTCCCCTCCTTCCTTTTCCTCCTCTCCCCTCCCCACTCCATTTTAATTTCAGATTGAAAATGGCTCAGGAATCAGTCAGCAAGTTGACATCAGAGAAGAAAGTGGAGACAAAGAAAATCAATCCCACGGCCAGTCTGGTGAGATACATTTTTCAACATAACCTCAAGATTTTTCATTATAACTGATGTGCACCCAGGAGTGTGTCTGAATTTAAAGGACAAAACTCAGGGGAATGGCAGGTAGTATCCAGATTCTCAGTTTCCACCCCAGAGTAGTGTATAGAT
>NW_005281109.1:0-448 GCF_000412655.1 Myotis brandtii
ATTTTCAACTCCTAATAAGATAGTCAGAGATGTCATTTAGGGACACTATGTGCAAACCCTCTGCATAACACTCTAACTCCATTATCTTATCTTAGCTTCCAACATGCATATGAGTTTACTATTTCCAATTTTTCATATGAGGAAAGAGACTTATAGAGATGAAGAGGCTAAAAATATGTCCAACTGAACCGTGATCCCATTTTTATAACCTCCCTCTCCCTCAAACAACTCCCATCCAGACTATCAATTTAGTTATCATATCTCAACAGTTTTACTTAGCTATAATCTGTTGCATCTGTTCCCTCTTTTTATTCTCTCTGTGGCTCCCTTAGTATATATCTCATTTTCTCTCTTTTGGTCTGTTGCCCTGAAAAGCCCTCTTAAGAAGTCTTCCCTCTCAGTCATTGGGCATCAAGGACCCACCACAGCATAGCTCAGCCCACCATTT
>NW_005281110.1:0-448 GCF_000412655.1 Myotis brandtii
CCACAGGACATGAGTGACCAAACTGATTTGCTGCAATGGCAAAAGGCATCTGCCCTTGGTTTGAGCACAAATGCAGTAGTCCCTCCCTTGTCCTGGTTTTACTTTCTGAGGTTTCAGTTACCCAGAGCCAACTGTAGTCCAAAAATATTAAATTTCCCCAACCATTGACTTTTTCTTTTCCTGACATCCGCCCACCAACGTTTTCATGGCTAGATAACCCAGAAGCAGATGACCCTCCTTCTGAGGTATCCTCACAAAGTCAAGAGTAGCCTAATGCTATATAGCGATGCCTATGTCATTCATCTCATTTCATCTCATTGTGTAGGCATTTAATCATCTCGCATCACAAAAAGAAGAAAGGTGAGTACAGGACAACAATATATTTTGAGACACAGAGATCACATTCACACAACTTTTATTACGGTATATTATTATATTCATTCTATTT
>NW_005281111.1:0-448 GCF_000412655.1 Myotis brandtii
CAAAAAAGGACCAACGTGGTTATACCATCTTTCATTCGTTCCTCCCCGTTCCCGCCAGCACTTGGTGTGGTCAGTCATTTTACAATTATCCATTCTAATGGTCTGTAGTGGTACTTCACTGTGGTTTCAATTTGGATTTCCCTCAAGACAAATGGTGTTGACCATTTTTTCATGTGCTTATTTGCTGTCCATGTATATTCTTTGGTAAAGGGTCTGTTTATCTTTTGCCAGTTTCTTAATATGTCCTGAATATAAGTCCCTTATTAGATATATGCTTTACAAATATTTTCTTCCAATTTGGGCCTTCTCCTGTCATTCTCCAAATGTCTTCTGGAGAGCAATTCTTAGTTTTGACACCACCAAATTTAACAATTTTTTCTTATGAATTGTGCTATTGGTGTCATATTTATGAAATCTTTGCCTAAGCCAAGATCACAAAGATTTTCTT
>NW_005281112.1:0-448 GCF_000412655.1 Myotis brandtii
CATTAGGAAGGTTGAGAACCACTGCTCTAGAAGGTAGTAACATGTGTGCCTTCTATCTACCAGACCTCATGAAGAATTGGGAAGATAAACAATATTTGCCACCTACTACATGGCAAGTGTTTTAATTGTGTGTATAAATCACATTTTATCCTCATAACATCCCTAGGAAATGTGTGATTATTTTCATTGCATAGACTTAAAAAAAACCTAAGGATCTGAGAGATTACTGAGTAACTCGTATGACTAAATTTAAAATGTTTGCATTTTAAAGGGGAATTTTTAATGCCTTCACTCAAAGGTATGGGATAATTTTAAGCATTGTAGCCATCTGGTGGGATGAAATTTTTATGCAGAAAGAGTTCCTTAGATCACTAGACGCACATTGTTATTCCATGGTCCTTTACTCACCTTTGCTTAGAATCAGACGATGGGGGTGCGGGGCGGGGGG
>NW_005281113.1:0-448 GCF_000412655.1 Myotis brandtii
CCAAAACTAAGCCAGCAACAAGCAAAACCCCCAACCCTTGATAAAGGCCCTGTGTGGTTTAGGACGTCTTAAGACTCTATCCTGGGTTCACAAAGGCTTGCATTAGGAAGTAATTAGGGACACTGGTTACTGCTCACAGCTAAGAGGCTGGGGGAGGCACAAGCCTATCATTTCAGGAAAAGGTGTGAGTGATGATGACACTTGCCAAGGAAAACCTTGCTCACAATCAAGGGGGAAAAATAATAAGGAAAATGAACCGAGGAGAAACCATTACTCCTTTTCTAATTTTCTAGTGAGGTGAGCCATCCAGCTGCCTTTGGGTTTACCCCAGGTGAGTCAGATTATGTCAGAGGGTGTTAAAACTTCAAACAACCCAGGGCTGCCAGTAATTTACATATAATAGCCTTTGTAGAGCCTTAAGCAGAGGAATTACTTAGCAGAGGTAGAA
>NW_005281114.1:0-448 GCF_000412655.1 Myotis brandtii
TTGGTGATGTCAAGAACAAATAAGATCAGATATGTGAAGAGACGGTAATAATAATAGAAAATGGCCCACACAGCTATTTTTATAGTTGGTGGTGTATTAGAACCGTCTCCCACTAGACCTCTGTGACCATACCCCTGTGGTTATCTGTGTTGAGAATTTCTGTGAGAACCCTCAGAGACCACCTAACACAACAGTGTCAGTTTATAGATGACAAAACTGGATTTTCTTTGAAGGTGGTGGATCAAATACACATTGAAACTGCCTCCCTCCTCCCCAAACACTTAAAAAAGACAGGAAGGTGATAAGGAAGCAGAACCAAAGCAGATGTGCCCAATGGCAAGGTGCCCCACCCATGGAAGTGCAGTGCCACCTAATATGTGAGGTCAAGAGCACACACTCTCAGAAGACTCTCAAAGAGATGAAAAATTCACAACTACTTTATGAAGCT
>NW_005281115.1:0-448 GCF_000412655.1 Myotis brandtii
AAGCCTTTGGCTCCTGCAACTGTGAATTATTTTTAAAATATTTCTACAGGTGCTTACATTTATTTATAGAAAACATTTTGCTTTATTTCATTGGAAACATACATAAATCAGTTTAACTGGAAAAATATATTTACTAACCTTAGGTCTTTTCCTCTATTTCTTATCACACTTAAATCACACAGAGATGAAAATAACTGATAAAAGTATCTTACCTGCTCTGTGTTCTTTGCATTTTACTATGGATCCTAGCCTTGGATCACTGTGCTAAGAGTCTATAGATCCTTCCTGTTGGCAGTATTAAAAAAAAGGCAAGAGACAGGCAGCAAAGAGTAAGTTTATAAGATTAAAACCCCTGCTAAGCTTACTCTAACCTGCAAAACTGTGATATACTGGTACAACTCTAGGAACACAAACACTATATCAGGTATTCCTAAGGAAACAATACCTA
>NW_005281116.1:0-448 GCF_000412655.1 Myotis brandtii
GCCCTGGGGACTCGCTGCCGCTGAGAGAGCCCTGGCTCCCTGGCTCCCTGGTTCTGGAGAGCCACGCGGGATTGGAGGACGTCCGTCTCTGGTGCGGCTGATGGCCTTCCGCAGGGCGTTCTGTGCCCGCGTGAGCTGGGCCCATGGTTGCCCTCCTTCACCTTTGCCCTCTCATCCTCACGGGCCAGTGGCTGGGCAGCTCAGACCTCAGGGGCGGGGATGGCTGCTTTCCTAACTGCCTGGGGTGCCCGCCCACACGTCACTCAGGGGGGCTCTGCGGCTGCCTGGAATGTCCTTGGTGCCCGGGCAGGCGGCTCAGTGAGTCAGAGCATCGTCCCAGGGCGCACAGGTTGCGGGTTCGATCTCTGGTCAGGGCACATCCAGGAAGCAACCAAAGATGCATGAACAGGGAGCCACACACGAAGTCCCTCCCTCTCTCTCTCTCTCT
>NW_005281117.1:0-448 GCF_000412655.1 Myotis brandtii
CTCTTTGTCCCGTGGTCCCTCCCAGCAGCTAACCAGGGCGGAGTCCTGCCTCAGTGGAGCGAGAGCCACGGGTGAAGAACACCCCCCATCCCCCCACCCCCGCCCCTGCCTTCTGGGGCTTGGATGACCAAGTACCGTTATTTTCCTGGGTCTGGCGTCCGCCGCCGCCTCCCCGGGCAGAGTTTGTTTTACCTCGAAGAGAAATGGATTCGGGTCTGCAAACCGGCATTCGCTCTGAGACGTGGCTCTGCCCGGGTGCCGCCTGGTCCATGTCCCTGAGGCCACCCCACCTCCATGGCAGCATCTCATGCCCTGGAGCCCCCTTGCAGCTCACCGCACCCCCAGCGCTCCCCTGAAACTCCAGGGACCCCGTAGACAGAGGGTGCAGACACCGGGTGGGCACTCCGTCCCCGGAAAAGCCACGAGCACCGAGTCTGTGCTGCCGTCC
>NW_005281118.1:0-448 GCF_000412655.1 Myotis brandtii
ATCACCAGTTCCCTTTGAGTTTCTGCTGGAAAATGGAGCAGAGAAAACCTGGTGGGTTTATTTTTAGTTCTTGCAGGGATGAATGACCATCTCCTGTGGTTAAACGATTGAGTATCCCTTTAGGCAGCAACCTGCAAAATCAATCTATGGTTAGCACAGCTTAGCCTGTTCAAAAGTGATCATTTTAAGGTATATTTCAAGACAGGAGAGCGATGAGCTGGCACCAGGAAAGGCAGCTTGCCGTGACATAGGTGACATCTGTCTGGACTCTGGGAGAGGCAAGCCTCCTCTATGCACCTCCCCTTATCCATCTGTGAAATGGGACTCTACCTCTCCCATGCTTCCCTCACAAAGAAATTACAATGATGCATAGATCCTAAAAGAGGGTTCTTTCTGTTCAGTCCTTTACAAAAGGGGGGCGCATAGAACTGCATAGATTGACATAAGA
>NW_005281119.1:0-448 GCF_000412655.1 Myotis brandtii
ACACACACACACACACACACACACACACTTATACACTCACTTATATACATACATGCGTACTTTAAGTAAAACAGTGTTCCAGGATGATACCTTACTAAGTGTGATGCACTGATATTTTTATTCTATTCTACCCTGCTCTGTTCTATTATATAATTAAAATAGTTGATATTTTGATCCACTAGTGAGTTGCCATCTTTACTTTGAAAAGCATAGATTCTGAGGATCTGAAATTAAATGCATTGCACTGCAAAAACACTATAATCCTTTTCAGGCAATGAACATTAATTATTGGCTATATGTGGGAAAAGGGAGCTGAATGGAGAATCCAGTGTTCCTCCTTTCCTATTGACCTCAGGCTCCCTTCTTTACAGTATGCCTCTGTCTTAACTAAGCATTTAGAAGGTTATCATAACTTCCTCCACAAATAATCTGTGCTTTTTCTAACACA
>NW_005281120.1:0-448 GCF_000412655.1 Myotis brandtii
CCACCCTGGTTCTTCTGGAGCTAAAGAAACCAGAGGAAACATGACAGCAGCTGGAGCTGTGGGGCCAAAGCACTGAAAAGGGCTGGTTTTTTAATACAGATGTGCCTCCTCAAGTCCTGGTCCATTGCCGCCTAGGCATGGTGCCTACAGATCTCACCATAGCCACCAGAGGCAGCATTGGCAACAATTGACAGGGGTTGGGATTTCCAAAACATGCCACCTGGTGGCTGCTTATTGTAATCACAGGACAATGTTAAGGATAAGGAATGGTGAGGGTAACAATGCACAGGATAAATCACTCAACTTGCAAGAGAGTGTGCCAACTCACTTTAGTGTTTGTAAGTCACAGTAGCCATTAACAGTCCCTGGTGGTGAGAGGACCAAAGAAACAAAGAAAAAACAACCAATGCAAAGAAATTTAATAGCAGTATTTGTGTGTTGGGGATGG
>NW_005281121.1:0-448 GCF_000412655.1 Myotis brandtii
TCCCACAATTAGCAGGGCAGTGGGTGGTCAGGGCGGGTGGACCCGTATTGTTGTGAGTGACCTATGATTATGTGCAGGTTACATTTTATGTGGAAATTAAATGAATGCTGTCAGAGCTCCGGGGCCGGACAGAGAAGAGAATGCCTCATTGTTCAGTTCCCGCTAGCTGGGGAGACTGCACGTGGCGATAAAGAGACCTGTGTCTGTGCAAACAAGGCGTGGGCTTCCAGTTTGAAAGATGCATTTGTTACACCAAAGCTCGAAATAGGAGATCTGTGTGGGCAGAAACAACAGAGAGGAAAGGGGAGAAAACTAATTATTACTACCACTGCATATGCGCGGTGGGTATTTATATAATGTGTTAAACTTCTGTAGGGAAAATGTTTGTCATATCAGTGAGAATGAAACTTTACCCTGAAAGGGGTATTCTAAGGATTCAACACTCTCA
>NW_005281122.1:0-448 GCF_000412655.1 Myotis brandtii
GCAGCAAAGCCGTAGCTGCTAAGAAAAGGCCGGCTTCATGATGCCACGTTACCGATAAGAAAACTACTGGCCAGAGGTCATGACCTCTTCTGACGCTTGGTGCAAAAATGGCCCAGGTCTCCTGACTCCCAGTCCAGGGCTCTGCCTGCCACACTCAAAGGATTCGCAAGCCTCCCCCCAACCCCAGGAAAAAACTTCCTTGTGTCCGAGCTCACTCATCTCATTACCTTGCTCCTTCCTCCTATCCCTCCTGGGGGCTCCCCCGACTTCAATGAATTCTGGTTAGAGGAAGAAAAAGAGAGGGAGCAGGGCAGATCAAACAGAGGCCGGAAAAAGGAAGGGACCGAGGTGATAACAAAAAGGAAGACAGAGGGTCACAGGCCGGTGGAGTCAGGCACAGACAGAAGCACAAGAGAGGCAGAGGCCCAGGGAGAGCCCCTGAGCTTGA
>NW_005281123.1:0-448 GCF_000412655.1 Myotis brandtii
CGCCCGGCCCTGGCTGGAAGTTCAGTCCCTGGCATGTGCGTGTCCGGGCCTGGATGGAGGTGCCCCCGTAGCTCACTCTGCTCCCGGGTTTGCGGAATCACGTGCCTCTGGCTGAGCGGCCTGGACTGGGAGTTGAGGGACAGATGCCTGGTAATCACCAGGCTTCCTCCCACAGCAGGGCACTGGCAGGCACCGCCTGTTTTAAGGGGACATTTAAGCGGCGTTTTAAAGAGCTAGACCTACAGCTTCTAAATGCAGGAGACCGGAGATGAATCCTTAAGACACTCCCTTCCTGTGCAAAAGGCGTTGGGAAGGGAAGCTGGACCCGGACCCCACGGAGCGTGGCAGGTGCCAGAGGCCTGAGCGGTGTCCGGGCGCCTTGATGGGCACCACGGGTCGCAGTTGTGCCCCTCAGAGCTGGTTTCTGCCTCCTCCCCTTTATTTATTT
>NW_005281124.1:0-448 GCF_000412655.1 Myotis brandtii
CTGGGAGAAACTAAAACAGTGACTCTCAAGCTTAATGTGCATGGAAATCACCTGGGGAGAAGATTATGATTGAATAGGTCTAGGGCCCGAGACTCTGCATTTCCAACCAGCTCCAAAGCTGATGACCACACTGTGACCACCAAAGCCAAATGCCAAAACCAAAAAGGATGGTAAGGACTGACCACAGAGGACATCAGAGGGGCATGGGTGGAGGAGATGCAGCTGAAGAGGAAGGAATACAGTTATGAACTCTGGGGGCAGATCAGGTTCCCCTTCCCCTTGTGGGATGGCGTGAGTCTTGGTGAATGGGGTCCCAGGAAGAACACTGACATATTCTCTTTAGGACGTCTGGCTTTGAGATGCTGTTGGGGGCTTGTTTTCTCAGTCCAGTGACTGGCAGAGTTGAATGCACAGACTTTGAAACCAGACAATCCTGAGTTCAAACCCT
>NW_005281125.1:0-448 GCF_000412655.1 Myotis brandtii
AACTGTAACATGCCCTCCCCAAAGAGAAAACACAGTCCTATTATCTACTTTTGGGTAATAATCATTCCTATTCTAGATAAGTCACATTACTTTGATACCCAGTAACTTTGCTCACATGATCATCGTTGTTATTATAACTACATTCTTCCACTACACATTCGCTATTCCCTTTGCCATCAGCAAAAATCTCAGCTGGTTGTGGTTCCTTCCCTGCTGGAGTGACCTAAGCCTGAATTCCTGAAAAGTTTGAGCCATTTACAGTCCTGCCCCTTTTGGGCCATTGTAGTTGTCTATGGACTTTTATCACAGAATGTGGGAGTACTAAGAGACACCTCAAAGAATCCTTCTATATTCTAGATGTACTCCTCTTTACTGCCATTTTGTAGTGGCAATCTAATTTTCCCTTGATCCTTAGCATCAATCCCCCTAGTCCAGTGGTCGGCAAACC
>NW_005281126.1:0-448 GCF_000412655.1 Myotis brandtii
AAAAAAATATATTTTGTTGGTGTGCTGAAGATTGTTAGTGATTAGTTTATAAGTGCCATAAGATGGAAAAGGTTGAAAATCGCTGTTAGAGAAGAAAGGGCTGGGAGATGGCTTCATAAATTAATGAACCTTATTTCCCTAAAACCAGCTCAGGCCCATGAGGGTTTCCTCTGTATTAAAAGCAATGAAACACTTAGGACCGGGGTCCCCCTGCTGGTAGAACTCAAAGCTGCCTCAGACGCCACACCTTTCCTGCTCAGGGGACTTCTTCCCTGTGCCCAGAGTTCACTGCCCTTCCTGGCTCTTTCCCCCTTCTCCCGACCAGACTGGGTCAAGGCTGGGGGGAGGGGGTGCAGGGGCAATGTAACAAAGCCCCTCTTCCAAACAGTTCTCAGGGACTATTGTAGAGAAGATAGGTGGGCAGAACAGCCCTGGATAAATGGGAGAG
>NW_005281127.1:0-448 GCF_000412655.1 Myotis brandtii
GAGAGTAAAGCAGTGCTCAGTCTAAGGATAATTATTTCCTACTATTGAGGCAAGACTTTGCTGTGTACTTTACCCAATGCTTGTGCATCAAAAGGTTTTCCAGTCTGGTTAATGGGAACAGACTCTATTCCTAGCTCCATAAGAGCCAGGGGCACTGCTACTTCTAATTTTTTTAAGTAGTTGTTTCCCTATTCTTGTAGAATTTCTTCACATGTATGTGTACTACTTTGAGACTGAAATATTATATATTATTCAAATATGCCAAGAAAATCAACACAAAAGATTAATATTGCTATATGCATTGGATAGTTCACCTTCTCCTCCTGGAAATTGCTTTTTTTTAAAAAAGGGAAATGTGCCCAGCCGGTGTGGCTTAGTGGTTGACCATCAACCTCTGAACCGGAAGGTCAGGGTTCAATTCCAAGTCAGGGCACATGCCTGGGTTGCA
>NW_005281128.1:0-448 GCF_000412655.1 Myotis brandtii
TCCAACCAAGAAAGCCACACTAGCCAGGATTCAAGTCATTATTAAAGACTAAAAGCTAAGAGAGAGAAAAGATATCCCTTGCAAGGGCAAACCAAAGAGAATTCGTAGATATACTTATATTAGTCAAAACAGAATTTAAGCCACAAACTGAAACAAGGCACAAGCAAGGCCTTCATATAACAATAAGGGGATCACTTCATAACATATATAACAATTGTAAATAGGTATGCACCCAACATTCGTTCCCCTAAAAATATTAAACAAATTTTAACAGAACTAAAGGTTTACATATCCAAAAACACAATAATAGCAGGGAGCATCAATACACCACTTTCAGCAATGATTTGATCATCTAGACACAATATCAACAAGGATATGTTAAACTTGAACCAAACATTAGAACAAATGGACCTAATGGACATTTAGAGAGCAGTCATACATTTTTTTT
>NW_005281129.1:0-448 GCF_000412655.1 Myotis brandtii
AGCGGCCAGAGGTTGCAGAGACACAGGACCCAGCTCTCAGGAGGTCAGTGTGGTGCTCACAGACAGTGGGACCGCTAGAGAGCACCTGCCATGTGCCCCATGGGCCCTCTCCCAGGCATGGAGCACGCATGACTGTAAAACACGCAAGAGCCCTTGCCTTCAAACTGAGGCGTGTGGGGTGGAAGTGAAATGGAGGAACTGGAAACTGGAATAAAGTTGGGGAGGTGCTGCTCCTGTTCTGGAAGCAAGAGCAGGGCACTCCACAAACACAAGAAAGCGATACCGGAATTGAGCCTGAAAGCACAGGAAGCCTGGTGAGGAGGGTGTGCGGAGCCACAAGCAAAGGCCTGGAGTAGCACTAGGGGTGTTACCTCTGAGCCAAGAGTGTGAGTGAGAAAAGGTGGGATTAGAAAGAAGCGGCCCAGCTGGCGTGGCTCAGTGGTTGAGC
>NW_005281130.1:0-448 GCF_000412655.1 Myotis brandtii
AAAAAGATTATTCATCAAGAGCTTTGCAGATGTCGCATTTCTTATCAATTGAAGGTCTATGGCAACCCTGTATTCAGGAAATCTATCAGCACCATTTTTCCAACAACTTTTGTCACTTTGTATCTCTGTGCCACCTTTTGGTAATTCTCACAATATTTCAAAAGTTTTCATTATTATTACATTTATTATGGTGATGTGTGATCAGTGACCTTTGATGTTACCCCTGTCATTGTTTGGGGGCACCGTGAACTGTGCCCATAGAAGAGGGCGAACAATTGATAAATGATGTGTGTGTTCTGACTGCTCCACATTTCCTCATTTCCTCTCCTCTTCTCAGGCCTCCCTACACCCTGAGATACAATACAATATAGTAATAAGGCTAATTAATAATCTTACCTTGGCCTCTAAGTGTTCAAGGGAAAGAGTCACACGTCTCTCACTTTAAATC
>NW_005281131.1:0-448 GCF_000412655.1 Myotis brandtii
TATGTGTTAAGTACAGCTGAACCTCTTGATTACCCAAGATGTCAGTAAGGACGGGTTGGAAAGGCTTAACTAGCTCCTCGCCTCAGACACCCCTGCCAGGTGCAAAAGGTCTGGAGGCTGATAGTAGACGGCGTGGGGTGCTATTTTGCAAAAATAACAAAACCAGCCCGGTTTGAACACGGTTCTCCAAGATTTTTTTTAAAACGTGTTCAGGAAGAAAGTGTCAGAGTTTTAGAGGGGAAAGGCAGAGTCCTTGTTCTCTATATTCGGTATAAAACGTTATTTGCTGTGTGGCCTGATTCCCTACAAAGTGGAGATCTGATAACTGCCTTACTAGCTTTTTGCTAAGTGTGCCTACTGTTCTATTCCTAAATGTTGGTTTTCTTTTTAGACAGATAGTATCTCTCTTCTCCAAGCCTCCACGGTTTCCTATCTCACAGTAAAAAAA
>NW_005281132.1:0-448 GCF_000412655.1 Myotis brandtii
ATCATCATCATCATCATCATCATAAAGGAACAGAATAGCTATCCTTTATTAAGCACTTATTTTGTGCCAGGGATTTTACATGTATTCTCTCATTTCAGTTTTTTCTGACAAACGTAAGGGGTTGGTAGTATTCTTGTTTTATAGTTGAAGAAACCGAGGCGCAGAGAAATTAACTAACTTGCTGAAGGCCCTCAGCCAATAAGTGGTGGTTTGACTTTGGAGCCCTGAGTTTCACCTCTGCATATGTGCCTCTGTTTGTCCCTGCACAGGCAGGAAGTCCTTCCTTCCATCTGACCAAATCTAGCTGCTATTTATGAGACCTGTTTCCTATAACCTCTGGTCCTCCCCACATGTGCTGTCACACCCAGGCTTGAGATTTGTGTACACACATACTAGTATGCACACGGTCTCACAGCCACATACACTCACTGGGAAGAAGAAGAAGAAG
>NW_005281133.1:0-448 GCF_000412655.1 Myotis brandtii
TCCCTCTGCTCCCCGGGGAGCCTGTGCCCCTAGGGAACTTCCCAGAGTCCTGCCAGATCTCTTCTAAAAGCGCTTCAGCTGGGGTGTCAGCTCGGGGAATTCCTCTGGCGGCTGCGGTGACCCGCGGGCGAGGTCTGGCTCCTCCTGGTGCTTCCTTCCTCTGGTTCTCCTGTCTAGATCATTTCTTTACACGGTCTCCTTCCTGCTCCACTCAGAGCAGCCACTTCTGAGAAGACCTGGGAGGAGGATGGCTCCCTCGGAAGCTCTGATTCTAGGGGCCCTGGCTCTGGCCTCCACGCTGAGCCCCTGTGGAGGTGGAGACATCAGGGGTGAGTGCTCGGTGAGGGTGTGGATTTAGGAAGAATTGTAAGAACCGGGAATGCCTTTGTTTAGACTTAGTGGTCCTGAAACCCAGTTCCCTCCCATCGGAATTCTTATGCTTATTTTC
>NW_005281134.1:0-448 GCF_000412655.1 Myotis brandtii
AAGGGTCGTTCGACCCCCAAAGGGGTCGCAACCCCCAAGCCCCTTTTTGGTTTCATGACATAAATGCACTGAGGTGTATGCCTTTTAGCGCGTTCATGACTTTCATTTACCCTCCCTCTCCATCGAGCAGGCGGCGGTAGGTCTCGATCTCCATCTCCAGGCGGGTCTTGATGTCCAGCAGTTGCTCATACTCGGCGTTCTGGCATTCGGTCTCGCCCCGGATCTGACAGATCTGCTCCTCCAGGCTGCTGATCCGCATCTGAATTTCCGACAGCTGAGCCATGTAGTTAGCCTCCGTGTCGGCCAGGGTCCCTTCCAGGGAGTTTTTCTAAGAGAAAAATAAATAAATAAAATAAGAAATTCATGATGAAGAGAAAATCACAAAATTTTATAAGGTACCCGGAGACGTCCACCTTCACCAAATCGCAAGCTATATGTCTTAATTTTT
>NW_005281135.1:0-448 GCF_000412655.1 Myotis brandtii
AAAAAAAGACAAATACCATATGATCTCACTTATAAAACCAAGCACATAGATACAATGAACACATTGGTGGTTGCCAGAGGTAGGGGATGGGGGATGAGTAAAACAGGTAAAGGAAGTCAAAGGGTACAAACTTCCAATTAGAAATAAATACATCATGGATGTCATGTCCAACATGGTAAGTATAGTTAACAAGTATTGCATATTTGGAAGTTGTTCACAGTACATCTTAAAAGTTTTCATCACAGGGAAAAAAATGTGTAACTATGTATGGTGACAGATGTTACCTAGACTTATTGGGATAATTTCACAATGTATACAAATATTGAACCAGTATGCTATACATCTGAAACTAATATAATGTGTATGTCAATTATGCCTCAATATAAAACAGAGGAAGTGGGTTCCCCCCGGTATTATAACACTAGAGGCCCAGTGCACGAATTCGTGC
>NW_005281136.1:0-448 GCF_000412655.1 Myotis brandtii
ACACACACACAGTTGTTTGTTGTTATTCAGGGTAGTTGTGTTTTATGAAGTTGCCAGGAACACTGAATTAGCAGATACTGAACTATGGCTCCCGGGAGAAATGCAGGGTTGGGCTTCCATGAGGTTCTGGTCACAGTATTTTCACCAGCCAATCAATGCATACATAACCTTATTTTATGTGTGTTTCCTTTAAAGACATCTTTCTTCACATATAAGATTGATTCATTAACACTGAATTCATGAGCCAGCAGCACGTAACTCATGCCTGAACAAAGCTCACCTAACGCATGTATTTTCTCGGAAGGCACATCAAAGCTTTCCTGTGTTCTTAGCAACACTAGACAGCACTTTACCACTATGATTGGAGGCCATTCTAAACAGCGAAATCAACATAAAGTACAAAAATGTGAAGAACGTGGCACTAGATAGACTGCAAACAGGACACTTA
>NW_005281137.1:0-448 GCF_000412655.1 Myotis brandtii
GGTGGGGAGGAGATGGGAACCCACGCTTGGGCCTGGAAGAGGTTCGGTTTCTCTGCGGGCAGCGCCCCCTGGCGGCCCATGAAGTCACGGCGGCTCCCTCCTTCCCTGGAGACATGCGGGGGGACCAGGAGGGAAGAGGCTTCTGGGTGGCTCCCCCGGAAGGAGGGCGGTGAGAATCCCGCGCCCCTTCAGCCCATCAGGTCTGAGGCCACAAAACGCTGTGATACCCGGCACCGCACCCTCCCCGCGGCGGGGCCTCCTGCATGGGTCCCCAGCGCACAGCGACCGCACAGCCCCGACCTCCCGGTGGCCCTGGGGGGTCATTCGGTCCCCGGGCCTGGGTTTCCTCATTGGGGAAAGGGCCGTGAAAACGCTGGTGCCCCTGGGACTGTCCTGGAGCTCCCAGGAGGCCATGCGTGGGGTCTCAATTGTTCTCGTTGCCCTGACC
>NW_005281138.1:0-448 GCF_000412655.1 Myotis brandtii
CTTAGGCTTTTATTATAGAGATTTGTGGAGAAATTCAATTACAAGGATTATTTTATTGAAGGAAGGAAAGATCAAGGAGAAGGACTTAACCATGTGAGGTAATGGATGGATGTTAACATAATTTATCATGGTATCATTTACAATATATGTTGTGTACATTAAACATCATCATGTTGTACACCTTAAACTAATATAATAAGTCAATTATATTTTAATAAAAACTGGGGGCGGGAGTTCAAAAAGAAGGATGGACAGAATAGTGGCTACATTAAGGGAAAGCACCTAATGTATACAGTGTGGTGGTTAACAAAAGCATTCTTGAAAATAATTGATTTTGCAAAATAAGCCCTCCAATGGGCCAGGGCAGGAGAGCCTTCTGGAGAAAGTGAAGCTGAGGTCCTGAGTGTCCAAAAGTGAAAGAAAATAAGACATGTTTTGGGATGTGTCA
>NW_005281139.1:0-448 GCF_000412655.1 Myotis brandtii
ATAACAGCGTTCATCGGAGGCTTTGCATCCTGCAAATCTACACGGGTTATGGAAAACCATGTTCACCCTTCAACCCTACTTACAAGGAGGCTATACACTGAGAGTCTCAACACACCTGCATCTGCAGGTCAGCCAGGAAAACTGCTGAAGGGGCTGGATCGAAGCAAAACTAAAATCACGTAGGCATGTGGCAATCTAGAGCACACATTTCCTTAGGCTCACACTACAAGCATTTAAAAAGGTCAAGCGCAATTGGTTCTGAATGAGACATCAAACCCGAGACTTGTCACTTGCCAGCTGGATAAACTGCCTAAGCTTCCCTATCCGTAAAATGGGAACTATAATATCATCAACCCACTTCAAAGATGCTTAAAAGATAATTCACAGACAGTCCTTAACATTGGGTCTAATACAGTGATGGCAAACCTATGACACTCATTTTTTTGGT
>NW_005281140.1:0-448 GCF_000412655.1 Myotis brandtii
TCTCTCTCTCTCTCTCTCTCTCTCTCAATAAAAAATACTTAGAATAGTGCCTGTCACATAGTGAAGGCTATATACTGGTAAGCATGCTATTCTTGTTATTATTATAATTTATTCCTTCATTATTTGTTCATTGGATATACTGTATGCCAGTCATTATGCTATGCTATGGGCTGGGTATAGAAACATATCCACTTGGACCTCACAGTTTTTTAGGGGAAATAGGCATATAATGAAACAAGAGATGATAGTACAATTGATGAATTATAGGGCAAGGGATTGCAGAAAATATGAAAGTACAAATTAGGGGCCTCTACTAAAGCACAAATTAAGGCATCAAGGAAAGCTTCAGCAAAGAAAAGATATTTAAGCTGAGGCCTCAGAGTTAAGCAGAAGATAAGCAAATAGGTAGAGCAAACAAGCCCCCCTTATCTTCTGCAGGTCTAACTAT
>NW_005281141.1:0-448 GCF_000412655.1 Myotis brandtii
AGTGTCTACCTAAGTCTGGAATTGTTGGATTATTGGATATGCATATATTTAGCGTTAGTGAATATTGAAAAAATATGCCCCAAGTGATTGTTGTCTCCTGTCAGTGGTATATGGGAGTTCCTGCTGCTCCACATGCTTGTCTATGCCCAGTACTGTCAGACCTTATATTTCTAACATTCCTGGAGGTTTGGAATAGAGTCACTTTGTGCTTTTCATTTGTGTTTCCTTGTTGCCTGCATAGAGCCTAGCTAATCACAGTGTGGCCCAGTAAATAGCAGCATCTATATCGTGTGGGAGCTTGTTAGACATGCAGAATCTCAGTGCCCACTCAGATCTACTAAATTGGAATATGTGTTTTAAAAAGATCCCCAGTTGATGTGTGCAGGCTAATGTTTGAAAGGCACCTTTCTATATACATTACTGACAAATTTAATAGCATGTTCTAAAA
>NW_005281142.1:0-448 GCF_000412655.1 Myotis brandtii
TAAGTGTGCACATGCAGACACGTGCACACACAGACACACGTGCACACACAGACATGCATGCACACACAGACACGTGCACACACAGACACATGTGCACACAGACACATGTGCACACAGACACAGCTGTTCACACAGGCACATGTGCACACACACATGCACACACAAACACATATGCACACACAGACAGATGTGCACATGCAGACACAGCTGTACACAGGCACACGTGATGTGCACACACAGACACGAATGCACACACAGACACGGCTGCACATGTCCACACACAGACACACATGCGCATATAGAATGCAGGTGTGCCCACGTAGACACACACATGCACACACAGACACATGTGCACACACAGACACACATGCACATGCAGACACGTGCACACACGTGCACATGTGCACACAGAGACACACATGCACACATAGACACAGCTGCACACACA
>NW_005281143.1:0-448 GCF_000412655.1 Myotis brandtii
GAGAAGAGTCAGCATGCACACTAATACACTGAAAAAGTAACCAAATAAAAACAAAAAAAACAGGCGGAGGGAAAGAAATATAAGCAAAAGCCACTAAAGAGCACACATCACAAGAATCACTCAGCATCTCAGAGGGAGAGTTGGACAAATGGATATTCATAGACTCAAAGAAATTATATACGATATGGGATTTCTATGAAAGGAACTCCTATTGTTGATAAAACGTAAGCTAGGAAAGTTCAGGAGAGAAAAAGTAGAAGCTTTAGCATAGTGATTGAAAGCAGTAACAGCCTAAAAGAATAAACATGGCCCAAAATGCAGCCAGAGAGGTGGTGAACAACTCAGAGGAAATTAACACAGCGAAAAGGAAGAGAATCCAAAATATAAATCCAAAAATGATAGAAGATGATAGACATGGAAGGCAAAGAAGATCAAACATACACATAAG
>NW_005281144.1:0-448 GCF_000412655.1 Myotis brandtii
TTAATATTCACTCCTTTTCAGGTTTAACTGATTTGAAATATAGGCGAAGCCAGACTAAGCATTGAACAAAGAAAACTTATCCTAAAGTGTCACTGGACTTTTTTAATGGAGATACATAAAAGATAAAGTTTCAACCACCACCCAGACTGGCCTCAAACACCATACCAGACCCTACAGCCACTCCAGACAAAGACCTGCTACCTCATCTTCAGACCTACAGACACCAGGACTCCAGCCTTTCTGGCCACAGGCTCCTGTGAGCCCCAGAGTGCACTACCCTCCTACCAACCTGCCGCTTCAGCCACAACCCCCATGTAACTTGGCACCTGGACCCTTCGGTGAGAGCAAAAATGGGGAGACAAAGAAACAACTGCCACAAAAAAGAAAAGGAGGAATCACCAGAAAAGGAAGTAAGTGAAACGGAGGCATGCAATGTGTCAGAAAAAGA
>NW_005281145.1:0-448 GCF_000412655.1 Myotis brandtii
AAAAAATAGAATGTGCCATTCTTCAATTTCTTGTGAAATATTTTTATTTCCTTAGCTATCATTATCAGATTATGAAAAGATATTATTACTAAAATCATGTGGCTAAAAAAGAATGCATTCTAGTTTTTGCATAAATGTTAATATATCTGTTTTCTCACATATTCAAAGCTTCATAATTAGATCTTGCTAATGTTCTCTCAATTTTTACGTTCCGAAGACCTAACTGTAGATATAATAATTGGTTATATTTTCAAAAAGAAAAACTGGACACAAATCTTAATACTAAAATATAATAAGAGCCTTTTACCCCAATAACGAAATATAGATTAGCATATAATTATCTATATAGGGTTAGTTACTTATCTAGCATATAGGTGATAAGAGGTAAATTTAAACATGCTGCCCTAACTCCTGAACCTTGGATTTTACAAAACAGTAAACTAACCAT
>NW_005281146.1:0-448 GCF_000412655.1 Myotis brandtii
AAAAAAAATGTGCACATAGAACAGAGACTTCCCATATACCCTTCACCCAGTTTTCCCTATTATTAATGCCTTACATTAGTATAGTACATTTGCTATAATTAATAAATCAATATTGATACATTATCATTAAACCAAATCCAGGCCTTATTTGGATTTCTCTGGTTTTTACCTAATGTCCTTTTTCTGTCCTAGGCTCCCATCCAGGATCCCACATTACATTTAGTCATCGGGCTCCCTTAGGCTCCTCTTGGCTGTGACAGACAGCTCATTCCCCTCCTTTTTAAGGAGACTTCTAATAGCGTCACATGACACTTCCTCTTACTTTTCATTGGCCAGAACTTAGTCACATGACCACACATAGCTGCAAGAGGCTCTGAGATGAGTCTTTATTCTGGGTACCACGTGCCCAGCAGACCACTAAGGAAGAGGTGGACCCTGCTGCAGAAGG
>NW_005281147.1:0-448 GCF_000412655.1 Myotis brandtii
TCACTAGAGTCCAGTGTAAAGGTCTTGGTTTGGTTAAGAACAATAGAAAACCCACAATAACAATGGTCTAAACACATCTGTTTCTCTTCCTTGCAGCCAGAAGAACCTTGACAATGACAATGTCTCTGTGTGGCAATGGGTCTGAGCAAGGGAGGCAGTCGGCTCCACGGTCTCCTTCTCGCCCTAGCTTCCTGGACAGGGACAAAGCACATCTCTCTCCCTTACGACTGTGACATCCAAGGCTAGAAAACCCATTAGGTCGATTCACTTTTAGAGTTTAAATCGTTCTCCTTCCCTTGCAACACATTTTCATTAGATCTTGGCCCACTCAGGGGCCCCACACAGTACCACAGTACTACAAAGGAGGGACTACTGTTGGAAATTTTGGATGGCAAAGCAGGGGTTGGCAGAGATGTTTTGGAGCTGGTGGGCTATCCAAGTGGCCCTC
>NW_005281148.1:0-448 GCF_000412655.1 Myotis brandtii
AGGCAATTCTAATGCAAGGGCAGGGGACACTACTTTGCGTCATTTACAGAACCTAACACCTGGAATTGTGCCTGGAGAGCATCCTTGTGCCCGGGGTGAGGCTGATAAGTGTTGGAAGATGAACGCCCTACAGTGGGAAAAACTGTGAACTCCTCATGGCAGTGAGCAATGGGCCAGCCTCTCAGCAGCGCGGTGGGAGGTCAGACTTGGAAGGCACAGTCCGACACCCATGATGGTTCATCGGAAGGACAGGGGAGAGAGAGGTGGAGGCAGCAGGTTTAGTGTAGCCATTTCAGGAGCGTGGCTGGGAAAGGAAAGAGATTTGTGAGAGTAGCGAATCAGAGGGATTTTTAAGAAAGGAGAGAACTGAGACCCTGCTGGGAATGGTAACTAAATTAGCATTTATTCAGCACCTACATTTTCTTCTATAGGTTTACTTAAAAAAAAA